>NW_022610496.1:10000-55984 GCF_000309985.2 Brassica rapa
ACGGACGTCCTGTGTGTGCTGACGGACACCCACAGATGTCCTGTGCGTATTGAACAGACAGCCCACGTGGGCCAAAATCACCCAAACAGTCCACAGGAAGGGTCAGCATGCTGAGTCCAAGGACCAACGTGCTGATATGGTACTGATAGACAGCCACGGACGTCCTGTGTGTGCTGACGGACACACACGTATGTCCTATGTGTGGTGATGGACACTCACGGACGTCCTGTGTCTACTGAACAGACAGCCACGTGGTCCAAAATCCCCGAACAGTCCACGGACAGTCTATGGTTGTCCAAAATTAGCCACGGGAAGGACCAACGTGCTGATATGTGAACTGATGGACAGCCACAGACATTCTGTGTGTGCTGACGGACAGCCACGGACGTCCTGTGTGTGCTGACGGACACACACGGACGTCCTGTGTGTGCTGACGAACACACACGGACGGCCTGTGTGTACTGAACAGACAGCCAACGTGGGCCAAAGTCACCCAAACAGTCCACGGGAAGGGCCAGCATGCTGAGTCCAAGGACCAGCGCTGTAAGACCCGATCCTGGATTCCCCAATCCAACCAGACCGCGGCCTCACCAAACAATGCAACCAGTTTCATTTACATATTCAAGTTCGAGTGTTAAATAATTCTAAGTCTTTTTCAGAGTTTTGAGGTTCCAACATTCACACTTAAACAATCCAACATCGACTAGGGCAAATAGATATTTCATAGATAATAACCAAGGTTCATAAATCATTCATCATCCTAATAAGTAGATCACACACTAGAATCGCATAAGTTCACAAGTTGCACAATAGCTACAATAATTACACAATTTTCAGAATCAACCCAATCACCACACATCTTCCCATGGCCGCGGTCCTCATGGTGCTTTTCCCTTACCACGGTCCATTTCTGGTCCTGGATCCAACACAAACAAACACACAATCACAAGGTTAGATTACAAAACAAGAATCAGTTCACATTGCATGGTCGGATCCAATCTAGTCAAGAACAATCATCAAAAATGTCAAATCTGACCCCTTAAAAAGAGATCCAAATACCAAATAAAATTCATGATAAATCATGACAATTCAGAAGAAAAATATTCTCATAATCAGATTCAAAAGAACCGGCTCAGATCATAGTGATCTCGGCCATGAACAGCCCACACAAGAACAAGGGGCTTTCATGGGAATTTGATCAGGCCAAGGCCTTAAGATCGATAGATCCTTCCCTGTAATATCATAAAACAATCCATAGTACAATATATATGAAGAAAACAGAGTAGAAGAAGTCAGAGTAAGGAGTGGCCAATCGATCCAAACCGGCCAGACTCACACGGCCATCATCCGCGGCCTTGTCCGGTTACTCTTGGCCACACCTCTCACCTTAGGAGTTCGGTCTCCAGGGGCGACTTCCTTCTCTTTCTCCTTTGCCTTCTCCTTGTCTTTCTGCCTCAAATCCATCCTCTTGATCACACGCCCAAACACACCAGGAACACTCAAGAACAATCTCTTGGATCAAATCGGCCAATCCAAGGTTTGTGTCTCTCTTTCTCTCTTGAATTTTCTCTGTGTTTCTCTCTGTGTGAAAGTGAGAAAAAATCGACCAGAATGGCAGAAATGAGAGAGAGAGGACGACTTAAACTGTCCCCAACCGCCTGGGCGAACAGTTACCAAAAATCACATCCCTTCTTCCCAAAACCGTCCCAAAACCGTCCCATAACCGCTCATTGGCGGTTTCTCCCCTTTTCTTCCTTTGAAAAATCGATCACTGAGCCTCAGCTCACACTCTGGAAGCTTGCCCACTCCCTGTCCCAAGCCTAAGACCAATTTGGTCGAACCGTCCTGCACCCAGACCATCGGCTCGCCCAGTAACCGTCCCGGACTCGTCCACACTGATCCGAACCAGAACGCACCGTTCACCGGATTGAGCTGACCTCCAGCTGTTCCCAGCTGAGTGAGCTAGTCCACGAGCTCCTCTGAGCTGAACAGATCATGGTGAACTGAATACCAGCTGAACCGAGCTGATTGAACTCAAACCAACACTCGTCCAGCTGCCTAAACACTCACTCAACTCCTTTACCCTTGTTTCCATCGTATCCTGGTTAAGTCTCAGCTGACTGATGCCCTTAACCTTCATTCAGGACCATGATACGCTTGTCTCAAGGTCTAATGACCTGACTGGTGCGTCTCCCCGCACCATGGCCCGTCCGGGCGATCCTATCTTGGATCGGGGACATGACAAGTCTCCCCCACTAACTTGGGATTCGTCCTCGAATCCATGTTAAGTGTTTCCTCAGGAAGAAATTGTCTGTACCAATCCGGATACATAGCTTTCATTTTTGCTTCTGTTTCCCAAGTGATGAGGTCTTTACCATTGTAATCCCACACCACTTTGATCATGGGAACTGTCTTCTTTCTCATAGCTTTCTCTGACCGATCCACAATCCGAACCGGCAAGGTTTCCAAAGCCAGGTCCTTACCAAGGTCAGCAGGAATCTCGGGCAAGACAATGTCTTGTTCAGACAAGCATTTCCGGAGTTGGGATACATGGAACACATTGTGGTATGCATCCATTGCTGATGGCAAGTCCAACTTGTATGCCACTGCACCCACTCTCTCTATGATCCTGAATGGACCCAAGTACCTAGGATCCAGTTTCTTTCGTCCAGAAACCCTGGTCCTACCCTTAAAGGTAATCATCTTGAGATACACCAGGTCATTGACCTCAAACTCAAGATGTTTCCTACGCTTGTCTGCATAGCTCTTTTGGCGGTCCTGCGCCTCTTTCATCTTCTCTTTGACCATCCTGATCTTCTCAGTGGTCTGTTCTACAATCTCAGGACCCAACATGCTACGCTCCCCCACTTGGGTCCAGCATAGGGGTGTCCTGCACGGCCTACCATACAAAGCCTCATATGGCGACATACCAATGCTTGTATGGAAGCTGTTGTTGTAAGCAAACTCCACTAAGGGTAAGTGTTTTTCCCAAGACTCTCCCCAGTCTAACACACACGCCCTGAGCATATCCTCCAAGGTTTGGATTGTCCTTTCAGACTGCCCATCCGTCTGAGGATGATAAGATGTGCTCATATTCACTCTGGTTCCCAAGGCCTTTTGGAAAGCCTGCCAGAAATAAGATGTAAATCTTGGATCCCTGTCTGAGACAATGCTTGCTGGAACACCATGCAACCTCACTATCTCGTCTAGGTACACTTTCACAATCCTGTCGACCCCATCCCCTTTCTTGATAGGCAGGAAATGAGCCGACTTGGTCAGCCGATCAACCACAACCCATACTGCATCTTTCTTATTCCTGGTCGTGGGAAACCCAGTCACAAAATCCATTGTGATGTGATCCCATTTCCATTCTGGTATGGGTAGGTTCTGAAGTAGACCACTGGGAACCTGATGTTCTGCCTTCACCAGTTGACAAGTGGGACACTTAGCCACCCACTCTGCAACATCAGATTTCATCCTCACCCAATGGTAGTACCTTTTCAGATCCCTATACATCTTGTTCAGTCCAGGATGAACTGAAAACTTAGACTTATGAGCCTGTCTCATAATCTCTTCTTTGAGTTCCTTATCATTAGGAACACTGACCCTCCCATTGACCAAGATGGTACCATTGTCAGTTGTCTGGTTCTCGGTCTTGTCATTGGCGGCTACCTTTAGATTTTCATCCAGGCCCTGTGCTTGGCTGATCCTGGTCAGGAGATCGGCCTGGTTCACTGCCTCCAACCCCAATGGCTCATCTGAACCAACCAAGGTGTTGAGGTTCAAGGACCTGATCATCCCTTCCAGTTCATCCGCCTCCCTCTCAGATGACACTTCAGCCCTTCTGCGGCTCAAAGCATCAGCCACTAGGTTAGCTTTCCCAGGATGATAAGCTATGTCCAGATCATAATCTGCAACAAACTCCATCCATCTCCTCTGCCTTAAGTTTAACTCAGGCTGAGTGAATATGTACTTCAAGCTCTTATGGTCTGTGAGTATTTGCACCCTGGCACCATAAAGATATGATCTCCATATCTTTAATGCAAATACTACTGCAGCCATCTCCAAATCATGGGTCGGATAGTTACCCTCATGCTTCCTTAGCTGTCGGGAAGCATAGGCTATCACCTTCCCATGTTGTGTCAAAACACAACCAAGACCGGTTATGGATGCATCCGTATACACCACATAAGGCTGATCAGCCTCAGGCAACACAAGGACAGGTGCATTAGTCAACATGTTCTTGAGTGCTGCAAAACTTTTCGCACACTCCTCAGACCATGTGAACCTCACGTCCTTGCCTGTCAGTTTAGTCATAGGTTGAGCTATGCTCGAGATCCCCTTGACATATTTCCTGTAATAACCAGCCAACCCTAAGAAGCTTCTAACTTCCGTAGCATTCTTTGGCTGTGGCCATTCCTGGATACATTTGATCTTATCTTGATCCACTGAGACTCCTTTATCAGACACCACATGTCCAAGGAACCCAATGCTCTTCTGCCAGAAACTACACTTGCTTAGCTTAGCAAAGAGCTTCTGTTCTCTCAGGCGGTCCAACACCGCCCTAAGGTGTCTTTCATGGTCCTCCTTTGTCTTGGAATACACGAGTATATCATAAATGAAGATGATCACAAACTCGTCCAAGTATTCCCTGAAGATGCCGTTCATCATCTTCATGAATGCAGCAGGTGCATTGGTCAGTCCGAACGGCATAACCACAAACTCATAGTGGCCATACCTAGTTCGGAACGCTGTCTTCCTCACATCATCTGGTGCAATGGGGATCTGATGATACCCAGAGGCCAGGTCAATCTTGGAGAACCACTTGGCTCCACGGAGTTGATCCAACAACTCATCAATCCTGGGTAAAGGGTACTTGTTCTTCACAGTCACCCTGTTCAAACCCCTATAATCAATGCACAACCTAAAGCTACCATCCTTTTTCTTAACAAATAGGACTGGTGCTCCCCAAGGTGATACACTAGGGCGTATGAACCCCTTCTCAAGCAACTCCTCAAGTTGCTTCTTCAGCTCTGCCATCTCAGCTGGTGCCATTCTATATGGACTTTTTGATAATGGGGCCGTTCCAGGTTCCAATTCAATGATGAATGGGTCAGCCCTATCAGGAGGAATGCCCTGTAGTGCCCCAAACACATCCTGAAATTCCCGAACCAACGGTATACCCTCTGGGTCACAGGCCCCTACAACCTCATCAGTGTAAATGGTAGCCAAAAAGGCCTCACAACCATTTCCAAGCATCTGTTCTACTTGGACTGCTGAAACCACCAAACTACAAGAGGTTGGCTTGATTCCTTGGTACTTAATCGGGGGTCCAAACTCGTTCTCAAGTTGCACCCTTCCCCGGTGACAATCTAGAGTTGCCCGATACTTTCCCAACCAGTCCATGCCCATGATCACTTCATGATGCTTGAGGGGACAACAATCAGATCTATAGGCATCGGCCTATCCAAGATCACCACAGGGATGTCCTTAACCAGACCGAGTGAGTTCATAACTTGCCCTCCGGCCGCACTCACTCGTTCAGGACCATCCCATGTTCCATACTGGAACAAACCTTTTCCTATCATAATTGGACTCACAAAACTATGTGTAGCTCCAGTATCAAATAATGTGTGTGTTTCCACACCACCAATACTTAAGGTCCCTACACAAGACCCATCAAAGTATATCTATCCATCCTAGGTTCCATACCATTCAATTCTACTGGAATTGTAAAAGTAGTAGTCTAGAATGTTACCAGTGATCGCTTGGAAAGGCTGAGTCCCATCCACATCCTTGGATAGCTCATACACACGAGGTGTTGAGGTCTGGCCTCGTCCCTGGACTGGCCTGCTAGCCTCTCCACGTCCCTTACTTTGGTTGCCTTGCAACTTAGGGCAATCCCTGCGGTAGTGGCCCTTCTGGCCGCAGTGGTGACAGGTCCTGGACTCACCCAATGGGCTTGGACAATCCTTGGCTGAGTGATCCATCTTACCACATCGAGTACAGGCACCCATGGCCTTCCAGCACTCTCCACCGTGGTATCGACCACACTTAGGGCACTCTAACCTACCACTTGAGGTTTTACCCTCCTCGGTCGAGTCCCTCTTCCTCTTCTTGTCACCACTCTGACCCGAAGGATACCACCACACTCTTCAGCTTCTGCTTACCCTCCTCGGTGAGGTTGGTCTCCAGCAAGGCCATCCTCTCAACCAACTCAGAAACCGTGTGGAACTTACAAACAGAACAGTAGGTTCGAAGTTCCACCCTTAGGCCTCGGATGAACCTTCGGACTTGAACCTTCTCATCCTCCAGTTCTCTTCCCACATACCTCCTGAGTCGGTTGAACTCTTCTTCATACTCACGAACTGTCCTCCGTCCCTGAGTCAAGTCCAGGAACTTGGACTCCAAACGATCCCACGCCTCAGAAGGAAAGTACTTATGGTTGAACTCAACCTCAAAGTCAGCAAAGTGCTCAATGGTACCATTGGTACGCTTGTCCAAAGCTAACCACCAATTATGTGCATAACCCTCCAGGAAGTGTACTGCTATGTCCTTCTGGTAATCCTCAGGACATCGTGTGGACTTGAAGTTTCGAACCAACCTGGTTCTCCACTCGTCCGCTTCCATAGGATCAACACTTCCAGCAAAGTGTTTGGTTCCCAACTTGGAGATATGCTCCAGCACCTTCAGGTAGTCCATACCATGCACTGGCCTGACCGGTGGGTCTATCTCTATCACCTCAGCCACACGGCCAGCACCAACATCAGCCACTCCAGCAGCAACCCGAACCGGGGGATTAGCCTGTCCCACGGACGAGTTCACCAATGGTGTGAACGCCTGTGTCAAGGAGGCTATCTGAGCCCCCATGATCTGCATAGCCTCCACCAAGCCCCTTATGGTCGGCTCAATGACCTCCTCGGCACCAGTGACCCGAACATTGTTTGCATCAACATTCTGGCCACTCCCAGCACCAACGTTGGATGACCCAGTATCGTCTCCATGGACTTGCTCTTGCTGCTCGTCCACATTAGTTTCATTAACCTCAGTAGGAAGAGTTGGACCCACTGGAAGTCCGGTTGCATTGTCCACCTGCTCCACCAGAGCCGGTAGCACTGTGGTTGGAATGGTTCCAGCTGGTAACACTCCGGTCTGTTCAGCACCATCCTGCCCCACTGCTCCAGACGCTCCAGTTGCCTCCTTTCCTTTCCGAGATTTATACCTTCTTGTACCCTTAGGAGTTACAAACACAAAAAAAAGGTTAGTCCACAACTGAACACACAAACCTCAATCACTCTTAAGTTAATCAGTACAAAAGATTACTTAGAACCCAACTATCTCACCATGAGTCCAAACGGCCAAGTGTGTGGTGAACCAATAACCCAACAAATCCTAGAATCAAGAATGCTCTGATACCAACTTGTAAGACCCGATCCTGGATTCCTCAATCCAACCCGACCGCGGCCTCACCAAACAATGCAACCAGTTTCATTTACATATTCAAGTTCGAGTGTTAAATAATTCTAAGTCTTTTTCAGAGTTTTGAGGTTCCAACATTCACACTTAAACAATCCAACATCGACTAGGGCAAATAGATATTTCATAGATAATAACCAAGGTTCATACATCATTCATCATCCTAATAAGTAGATCACACACTAGAATCGCATAAGTTCACAAGTTGCACAATAGGCTACAATAATTACACAATTTTCAGAATCAACCCAATCACCACACATCTTCCCATGGCCGCGGTCCTCATGGTGCTTTTCCCTTACCACGGTCCATTTCTGGTCCTGGATCCAACACAAACAAACACACAATCACAAGGTTAGATTACAAAACAAGAATCAGTTCACATTGCATGGTCGGATCCAATCTAGTCAAGAACAATCATCAAAAATGTCAAATCTGACCCCTTTAAAAAGAGATCCAAATACCAAATAAAATTATCATGAACAATTCAGAAGAAAAATATTCTCATAATCAGATTCAAAAGAACCGGCTCAGATCATAGTGATCTCGGCCATGAACAGCCCACACAAGAACAAGGGGCTTTCATGGGAATTTGATCAGGCCAAGGCCTTAAGATCGATAGATCCTTCCCTGTAATATCATAAAACAATCCATAGTACAATATATATGAAGAAAACAGAGTAGAAGAAGTCAGAGTAAGGAGTGGCCAATCGATCCAAACCGGCCAGACTCACACGGCCATCATCCGCGGCCTTGTCCGGTTACTCTTGGCCACACCTCTCACCTTAGGAGTTCGGTCTCCAGGGGCGACTTCCTTGTCTTTCTCCTTTGCCTTCTCCTTGTCTTTCTGCCTCAAATCCATCCTCTTGATCACACGCCCAAACACACCAGGAACACTCAAGAACAATCTCTTGGATCAAATCGGCCAATCCAAGGTTTGTGTCTCTCTTTCTCTCTTGAATTTTCTCTGTGTTTCTCTCTGTGTGAAGTGAGTAAAAATCGACCAGAATGGCAGAAATGAGAGAGAGAGGACGACTTAAACTGTCCCCAACCGCCTGGGCGAACAGTTACCAAAAATCACATCCCTTCTTCCCAAAACCGTCCCATAACCGTCCCATAACCGCCCATTGGCGGTTTCTCCCCTTTTCTTCCTTTGACAAATCGATCACTGAGCCTTAGCTCACACTCTGGAAGCTTGCCCACTCCCTGTCCCAAGCCTAAGACCAATTTGGTCGAACCGTCCTGCACCCGGACCTTCGGCTCGCCCAGTCACCGTCCCGGACTCGTCCACACTGATCCGAACCAGAACGCACCGTTCACCGGATTGAGCTGACCTCCAGCTGTTCCCAGCTGAGTGAGCTAGTCCACCAGCTCCTGTGAGCTGAAAGATCATGGTGAACTGAATACCAGCTGAACCGAGCTGATTGAACTCAAACCAACACTCGTCCAGCTGCCTAAACACTCACTCAACTCCTTTACCCTTGTTTCCATCGTATCCTGGTTAAGTCTCAGCTGACTGATGCCCTTAACCTTCATTCAGGACCATGATACGCTTGTCTCAAGGTCTAATGACCTGACTGGCGCGTCTCCCCGCACCATGGCCCGTCCGGGCGATCCTATCTAGGATCGGGGACATGACAAGCGCGCTGATATGTTTACTGATGGACAGCCACAGACATCCTGTGTGTGCAGACGGACACACACGAACACACACAGACAGCCACAGACGTCCTGTGTGTGCTGGCGGACACCCATGGCCGTCCTCTATGTACTGAACAGACAGACCACGTGGGCCAAAATCACCCAAACAGTCCACGGGAAGGGCCAGCGTGCTGAGTCCAAAGACCAATGTGCTGATATGTGTACTGATGAACAGCCACAGACGTCCTGTGTGTGCTGACGGACACACACGGACACACAGACTGCCATGGACGTCCTGTGTGTGCTGACGGACACACAGGGACGTCCTGTGTGTGCTGATGGACACCCATGGACGTCCTGTGTGTGCTGACGGACACACACGGACACACATGGACAGCCACGGATGCCTGTGTGTGCTGGCGGACAACCACGGACGTCCTGTGTGTACTGAACAGACAGACCCAAACAGTCCACGAGAAGGGCAAGCGTGTTTAGTCCAAGGACCAACGTGCTGATATGTGTACTGATGGACAGCCACGGACGTCCTGTGTGTGCTGACGGACACAAACAGACACACAGACAGCCACGAACGTCCTGGGTGTGCTGACGGACACACAGGGACGTCCTGTGTGTGTTGATGGACACCCACGGACATTCTGTGTGTGCTGACGGACACACACGGACACACACGGACAGCACGGTGGTCCTGTGTGTTCTGACAGACAGCCACGGACGTCCTGTGTGTGCTGGCGGACACCCACGGACGTCCTGTGTGTACTGAACAGACAGACCCAAACAGTCCATGGACAGCCACGGACTTCCTGTGTGTGCTGACGGACACACATGGACACACACAGACAGCCACTGACGTCCTGTGTGTGCTGACGGACACACAGGGACGTCCTGTGTGTGCTGACAGACACCCACAGACGTCCTGTGTGTGCTGAAGGACACACACTGACAGCCACAGACGTCTTGTGTGTGCTGACGGACAGCCACAGACAGCCACTGACGTCCTGTGTGTGCTGGCGGACACCCACAGACGTCCTGTGTGTACTGAACACACAGCCCACCTGGGCCAAAATCACCCAAACAGTTCATGGGAAGGACAAGCGTGCTGAGTCCAAGGACCAACGTGCTGATATGTGTACTGATGGACAGCCACAGACGTCATGTGTGTGCTGACGGACACAGACGGACACACACAAACAGCCACAGACGTCCTGTGTGTGCTGACGGACACCCACAGACGTCCTGTGTGTACTGAACAGACAGCCCACGCGGGCCAAAATCACCCGAACAGTCCACGGGGAGGGTCAGCGTGTTGAGTCCAAGGACCAACGTGCTGATATGTGTACTGATGGACAGCCACGGACGTCCTGTGTGTGCTGACGGATACACACGGACACACATGGACAGCCACGGACATCCTGTGTGTGCTGACGGACACACAAGGACGTCATGTGTGTGCTGACGGACACCCACGGACGTCCTGTGTGTACTGAACAGACAGCCCACGTGGGCCAAAATCACCTGAACAGTCCACGGGAAGGGTCAGCGTGCTGAGTCCAAGGACCAATGTGCTGATATGTGTACTGATGGACAGCCACGAACGTCCTGTGTGTGCTGACGGACACACACGGACAGCTACTGATGTCCTGTGTGTGCTGACGGACAGCCACAGACAGCCACGGACGTCCTGTGTGTGCTGGCGGACTCCCACGGACGTCCTGTGTGTACTGAACAGACAGCCCACGTGGGACAAAATCAACCAAACAGTCCACGGGAAGGGCCAGGGTGCTGAGTCCAAGGACCAACGTGCTGATATGTGTACTGATGGACAGCCACGGACGTCCTGTGTGTGCTGACGGACACACACAGACACACATGGACAGCCACGGACGTCCTGTGTGTGCTGACGGACACACACGGACGTCATGTGTGTGCTGACGGACACCCACGGACGTCCTGTGTGTGCTGACGGACACACACGGACACACACAGACAATCACGGATGTCCTATGTGTCATGACGGACAGCCACGGACGTCCTGTGTGTTCTGACAGACAGCCACAGACGTCCTGTGTGTGCTGGCGGACACCCACGGACGTCCTGTGTGTACTGAACAGACAGACCCAAACAGTCCATGGACAGCCACGGACTTCCTGTGTGTGCTGACGGACACACATGGACACACACAGACAGCCACTGACGTCCTGTGTGTGCTGACGGACACACAGGGACGTCCTGTGTGTGCTGACAGACACCCACAGACGTCCTGTGTGTGCTTAAGGACACACACTGACAGCCACAGACGTCTTGTGTGTGCTGACGGACAGCCACAGACAGCCACTGACGTCCTGTGTGTGCTGGCGGACACCCACAGACGTCCTGTGTGTACTGAACACACAGCCCACCTGGGCCAAAATCACCCAAACAGTTCATGGGAAGGACAAGCGTGCTGAGTCCAAGGACCAACGTGCTGATATGTGTACTGATGGACAGCCACAGACGTCATGTGTGTGCTGACGGACACAGACGGACACACACAAACAGCCACATACGTCCTGTGTGTGCTGACGGACACCCACAGACGTCCTGTGTGTACTGAACAGACAGCCCACGCGGGCCAAAATCACCCGAACAGTCCACGGGGAGGGTCAGCGTGTTGAGTCCAAGGACCAACGTGCTGATATGTGTACTGATGGACAGGCACGGACGTCCTGTGTGTGCTGACGGATACACACGGACACACATGGACAGCCACGGACATCCTGTGTGTGCTGACGGACACACAAGGACGTCATGTGTGTGCTGACGGACACCCACGGGCGTCCTGTGTGTACTGAACAGACAGCCCACGTGGGCCAAAATCACCTGAACAGTCCACGGGAAGGGTCAGCGTGCTGAGTCCAAGGACCAATGTGCTGATATGTGTACTGATGGACAGCCACGAACGTCCTGTGTGTGCTGACGGACACACACGGACAGCTACTGATGTCCTGTGTGTGCTGACGGACAGCCACAGACAGCCACGGACGTCCTGTGTGTGCTGGCGGACTCCCACGGACGTCCTGTGTGTACTGAACAGACAGCCCACGTGGGACAAAATCTCCCAAACAGTCCACGGGAAGGGCCAGGGTGCTGAGTCCAAGGACCAACGTGCTGATATGTGTACTGATGGACAGCCACGGACGTCCTGTGTGTGCTGACGGACACACACAGACACACATGGACAGCCACGGACGTCCTGTGTGTGCTGACAGACACACACGGACGTCATGTGTGTGCTGACGGACACCCACGGACGTCCTGTGTGTGCTGACGGACACACACGGACACACACAGACAATCACGGATGTCCTATGTGTCATGACGGACAGCCACAGACGTCCAGTGTGTGCTGGCAGACACCCACGGACGCACACGGACAGTCACGGACGTCCTGTGTGTGATGACGGACAGCCACGGATGTGCTGTGTGATAGACTGCGGTCCACAGATCAGTACATGGAGCCGAACACACGGACGTCATGTGTGTGCTGACGGACACACACAGACACACAAGGACATCCACTGACGTCCTGTGTGTGCTGACGGACAGCTACGGACGTCATGTGTGTTCTGGCGGACACCCAAAGACGTCCTGTGTGTACTGAACAGACAGCCCACGTGGGACAAAATCACCCAAACAGTCCACGGGAAGGGCCAGGGTGCTGAGTCCAAGGACCAACGTGCTGATATGTGTACTGGTGGACAGCCACGGACGTCCTGTGTGTGCTGACGGACACACACGGACGTCATGTGTGTGCGGACGGACACCCACGGACGTCCTGTGTTTACTGAACAGACAGCCCACGTGGGCCAAAATCACCCGAACAGTCCACGGGAAGGGTCAGCGTGCTGAGTCCAAGGACCAACGTGCTGATATGTGTACTGATGGACAGCCACGGACGTCCTGTGTGTGCTGACGGACACACACGGACAGCCTCAAACGTCATGTGTGTGCTGGCGGACACCCACGGACGTCCTGTGTGTACTGAACAGACCGCCCACGTGGGCCAAAATGACCCAAACAGTCCACGGGAAGGGCCAGTGTGCTCATATGTGTACTGATGGACAGCCACGGACGTCCGGTGTGTGCTGACGAACACAGACGGACACACACAGACAGCCACAGACGTCCTGTGTGTGATGGCGGACACCCAGAGATGTCCTGTGTGTACTCAACAGACTGCCCAAGAGGGCCAAAATCACCCGAACTGTCCACGGGAAGGGTCAGCGTGCTGAGTCCAAGGACCAACGTGCTGATATGTGTACTGATGGACAGCCACGGATGTCCTGTGTGTGCTGATGGACACACACAGACACACACGGACAGCCACGGACATCCTGTGTGTGCAGATGGACACAGATGGAAAGACACGGACAGCCACGGACGTCCTGTGTGTAATGACCAGACAGCCCATGTGGGCCAAAATCACCCGAACAGTCCACGGGAAGGGCCAGCGTGCTGAGTCCAAAGACCAGTGTGCTGATATGTGTACTGATGGACAGCCACGGACGTCATGTGTGTGCTGACGGACACACACAGACACACACGGACGTCCTGTGTGTGCTGACGGACACACATGGACGTCCTATTTGTGCTGACGGGCAGCCATTGACAGCCTTGAACGTCCTGTGTTTGCTGGCGGACACCCATATACACACACGGACACACACGGACAGCCACAGACGTCATGTGTGTGCTGACGGACAGCCACAGACAGCCACGGATGTCCTGTATGTGCTGGCGGTGTAAGACCCGATCCCGGCCGCCTAGGCTGTGGTCGATGCCTCACGTCGCTCTGTCCACTTCCGGGCCGAACCTCTTAATTTTTGTCCTTTATTTATAATATCGCCTAAAGGCGAGGGCTAACTTAGATCTTAGCTAAAGACTTCCCTAGTCATTAATAGCCTAGATCCTTTCAACAGATACGCAGCGGATTATTCTGTAGTTAACCATTGGTCTAAAACCAATCTAACACTTGTGTGGTCGAATCACCTTAGCCTTGGTCAGTTTACTCAACTACCAATTAGCTTAAAGGTCAATCCTAAACCCAAACCAAGCCATACAATTCTGAGGTTCCATTCCCCTAAACCATTCTATCTAGATCTACATAAGTAAATGCTAGATCATACCTTTGCCAAATCTACCGAGCTTATTAGCTCATCGGTCCTCCATTGACTCGAATTGCTCTTGCTTGACAGCTGGACCACAATCACTCAATGATCTTACTTAAGGTCTTTATCTTGATTCCTGCATCAAACAACTCCCCTAGGTACTTAGTCATTCAACCAACCATCCCCACAGACATAAGTAACCTTTGAGAAGTCTTTGAAAGGATAAGGGTTTGCATCTGGCCTTTCTCGGCTCATGCACACTCAAACATCCCCTTGCCATATAGGCAATAGTACCCAATCCATATTCTGGACTGACAAATCTCATTAGATCCTAAGTCAATCAACCAACCATCCTCACATGACTTGGAACTGATGAGTCATCATCTGGCCAGACCGGCTTTGGGACTTGGCCCAAACAACATATATGATTTGTTCATACCAAATGATGCATTCCTTAATCAGATTAGTTCCGACACCTTGAACCATCATTCAGAGGTCAGGTCGTCCATACTCAACCATGATCAGATCTTACACGGCCTTCCTTGAACAATCACACTTAGGCTCAGTATCTATGGTCTACGACACATAGTACTAGCCATACACTTCGTCATGACTCTTAGCCAATCTCGAAGCTATCAACACCAAGGTTGATATCTAGAAGCATCACATCAATACTCTTACTCCAGAAACGTGACTATCCATACTAGTGCTCGGCCATCGAACCATCGTCATGAAACATGATCCGACTACCAGACTTGATAAGCCATCGTCTACTTAGCAGGTACTGATATAACCGGCCTTCCATTGCCATCATGTGAGTCTACGCCCTACATAATGCATATGGCGCCTATCCTACTCACCAACCCAAGGTTTATTGTAAGATATCCCACTTAGCCTTTGCGGCTAAAGCCATCCAACCATAGCCGGATCGTCCATAGTCCCGTCTAACCGTCTGGTTAAGATCTAGGTGCGATCGACCAGTTATAAGTCTGGCCCAAAGGCTCACGGACCTTCTTACCTGATCCGACCCAAAGCCTGGATCCATACCAGAGAGTAAGGCCCAAGATCAAACCGGATTGCCTTGCAACCAATCAGACCTTGCGACACAACACTGCGGTTAAACTAACCGTCCATCCGTTTGACTATGCAGCCGCGGACTGTCCACTTGGTTCGGCCTAAGCCTTGATCCAATGGCACCGTTTGGAACTCAAACCCTTTGGGAACTAGTACCCTTTGGACACTCGTGCCTCTTGGCAACTCATGACCCTTGGCAACTCGCACCCATTCAGATGTTCCAACCATTCGACCTAACTGTCCGTATGGACGGTCTGGTCTGTACGTGCGTCCGGCCTATGGCCAAAGGACCACGCCTTAACCTACACAAGTCATGAACCATTGTGACTGTTCAGGGAAGGGTTGCAACCGTTCAGAACAGAACAGAACCGCCCCTATCCAATCGGATCACCTGAGGCCGGTTTAGACCATGCGCGCGCCTAACTCGACGGTTATGGACCGCGACCGCATTACTCAACCAGAACCACGGTTATAACCAATCCCAACATATCCACAAGGCCACGCCAATGTACAGAAGGAGTAGAAGAAGAATTGGATGAAAAGAATGAGAAGAATAGGACACAATCCAAACGCCCTTGGCTAGACCGGTTCGGACTGTCCGATTGTCTTAGCCGATGAGTCGGTGGATACCCCACTGACCCTATCTGACTGAACCACGGCTTTGGAGTCCTTCTCCAGACCTTTCTCTATGCCTTGGGTATTCATAACCGCACGGCCTCCTCTCTCCTAAACCGTTCTCCTTGCCGGAGATACAAAACCACCATGACCGGCCCTTTTCCGGCCGATCTCTTGGCCGGTACTCTCTCTCTCTCTCTCTCTACGTTTTTCTATGAGCATTTTACTCTGGAAATGGATAATGAAACCAACAGGATGGCCCCATATTTATAGAAAACGAGGGGGTAAGTCTTGCCCCACGAACAGGCACGACTTGCTAGCGAACACGCACCATCGGCCAAGGGTTGTGCCCTCTAGGCCACTTGTATCCCATCGCCCTTTCTGATTGGGTTTGGGGTCGGTCATAAGCCCAACCCACGCCCCAAGCCTCCTGGACTTAGCCCACGGCCTTGTCCAAAGACCCAACAGCCCATGGCCTCATGGCCGGACCTCACAGCCCGCCACTGACCCGGACCCGGACCATCGGCCTAAAGCCCGAACAGTCCATCTAGCTGAGATGAGCTGACTCTCAGCTGTCTCAGCTGAGTGAGCTAGTAGTCCAGCTAGTGAAGCTGACTTAGTAGGGACTGAGCTGGAGTGAACTAAACCTAGCTTCGTTGAGCTGGTCGAGCTACTCGTCTACTTCGTCCAGTTACCGTCTTACTCGTCCTAGCTGTCTCTTAGCTTATATAAGGTTAAGTCTAAGTTTCCTTATGTTCTTAACCTTCTTTTTCGACCATGGAACGCTTGCCTTGATGTCCTAAGACTGGCTGGTACGTTTCCTCGAACCATGGCCGTCCTGACAATCCTTTCCAGGAATGGGGGCGTGACAAGTCTCCCCCACTTGTAATTGATTTGTCCTCGAATCCGGTGATGATTATATCTTGTCCCAAGACAAAATATTCCAACCGAACTTATTCTAGTCTTGATCAGAGAATAGAACAAGCTTGATTCAAAACCACCAATTGACCACTTCGATGATCAAATTCCTTTGACCATCGTTGTACAAGTCTCCCCCACTTGATAAGGATTTAACCACAAAAATCCTATCAAGTGGTCCTTTATGGTTTTGCTGATGGCACCCTTACTTGTCTACTTCGACCACAGTCGAGGGTCCATCAAGCACCCATTCAAGTGATACTTGAAAATCCATCCAAAGACATTCCTTGTGTCACTGGCCGAACTCTCCAGGTTGCGGTCCTAGTATCCAACAAGTCTATGTCTTTCCTTTGAATAGCATCTTCTTCAGATTTTATTCTTTCTCTGATCATAGTCCAAGACTAGATCATAATCAGTCCTTAGGAACATGCTGCATACTCGAGCCTTAGTAGATTTGACCAATCCCCACACCACTCGATGTACCAGTCAAGTCCTCACGAACTTGTTCCAATCTTTAGGCTGCTCGTCCTACAACGAGTCCTAACAGATTGTTATGGTTCTTTTGTCCTTCATGGACAATAAGGTTCATGACCTCAGCCACAACGTACTGGATCATCCCCTTAACCGGCTACAACCTTTTCAGGCTTGGCCACATTGCGATATTTGTCCCTCCAGACTAAAAACGCCTCAGACTTGACTTCTGTCCTTCACTGGACTTTGTCATAATTCGATCCTGGTCCTTTCTTGGACTCGATCGTACTCTGGTCCTGGTCCACTCACAGACTTGACCGTTTCACCCCGACCAAAGGTCCATCTCCAAATAGGTCGTGGCCTGATCCTCGTCCTTTACTAGACTTGATCATTCTCAACCTTAGGTCAAACTCCGACTTGGTTGTACTCCGACCATGGTCCTCTCTCGGACGTGGTCAACTTTGGCTCTGCCATCTCGGCCGGAGCCGACAGAAACGGACTCTAGGACAGTGATTCTGTCCCTGGTTCCAGTTCAATCATAAATGGATCCGACCTACCAGAGGGGACACTCTGTAGCGAACGGAACACATCTGGGAACTCGGACACCAACGGGTCCTCAAACAGATCTTTCAGATCAACAGAATTTGCCGCGCTCCGTAGTGGTAATTGTGGTCAAATAAATACTTCACAATCCCGTCTAAGCATCCGATCCAAAAGGAATGCTGACACCACTACATTCCTTAATGCCGTACTCAGACAATGGATCTCGATACCAACGACATCCCAGACAGATCAACAGAATTGCCGTGCTCCATAGTGGTAGTTGTGGTAAAAAAATACTTCACAACCCTGTCTAAGCATCCGATTCACTTGGACTGCTGACACCCCTACTTTCCTTAGAGCCGGACTCAGACTTTGGTACTGGATCGGGTGAGGTCCAGTCTCCAATTGCACACGAACTTTGTGGCAATCAAGAGTGGCCCGACACTTTCCCAAACAGATTCATGCCTAGGATCATCTCGTGATTCTGTAGGCGCGTGGATATTTTTCTCGATCAGATCTACAGGCAGATTTCTCTCCTGGATCATCACCGGGATATTTTTTATGAGCCCTAGTGAATGCATTATTTGCCCACCGCTGCCCTCACTAGTCTTGAATCATCCCCAGAACTCAGACAGAACTCTTTCCGACCAGTCCCGGACTCACAAAACTATGTGTAGCCTCTATGTCAAAAAGTACGTGTGTTTCCACACCACAAATCCCCTTGTGGAAACTATCTCAGTGCATGACCACACCACAAAGAACGTCCCATAACATCCCTCATGGCATTGCCAATAACTTTAATAGTTCCACTTCTAGTGGATACCTAGATGAGTAAGATCTCGGTTTGACCACACACTTGGAAAACGTCCCATACCATTCTCCAAGGCGTCTTACTTTTGCGAATGCTCACACCATTCACAAGAGCAATTTTAATATACCTCCATCCCCATCATACTACGGTACTTAAGATCATGTTCTTCCATTGATTGGAACGAACATCATGAGTTTTCTCATTCTTTCCTTGGACGGATTCAGATTGGAATTGATTCATTCATCAGATTGGAATTGATTCATTCCAACTGACTCGATCAATGGAAGCCTACCTTGACTTATACCGAGTCCTAACTGATCCATCTGATCAGAAGTCCACTCGTGTACTGGTCATGTAGTGTCTCCCTTGAGTCAGATTTTAATATTGCATATGCTTTACTTATTATGAACGGCCATCAAGGGATAACACTTAACTTCAGTAGAATTCTGCACGTTTATTTCAACCTAAGCCGCTCTCTGGTCCATGTTACTTCCCTTGTTCAGGTCATCCATAAACAAGTCTTGCATTGTTTCCATCCCTTCCAACCCGTCTATTACTTCTAAATAACTAGATCGACCAACCTTTCTGTTTATAGGTTCTTGCCTTGGAAAATGTATCTTGGCTAAGCCGGTTCATCTTAGAATTCCCACATTCACAAGCATGATACCCTAGCTTACCTCAACTGTTTATTGGCTCACCCCAACTAAGGTTTCATAGTCATCATAGTTTTGGAAATAATTTCGGTATGGAACGCATAATCTTAGAGCGTTGTCCTAAACAGGATCAAGCATGCTCTGATACCAACTTGTAAGACCCGATCCCGGCCGCCTAGGCCGCGGTCGATGCCTCACGTCGCTCGGTCCACTTCCTGGCCGAACCTCTTAATTTTCGCCCTTTATTTATAATATCGCCTAAACGCGAGGGCTAACTTAGATCTTAGCTAAAGACTTCCCTAGTCATTAAAAGCCTACATCCTATCAACAGATACGCAGCGGATTATTCTGTAGTTAACCATTGGTCTAAAACCAATCTAACACTTGTCTGGTCGAATCACCTTAGCCTTGGTCAGTTTACTCAACTACCAATTAGCTTAATGGTCAATCCTAAACCCAAACCAAGCCATACAATTCTGAGGTTCCATTCCCCTAAACCATTCTATCTAGATCTACATAAGTAAATGCTAGATCATACCTTTGCCACATCTACGAAGCTTATTAGCTCATCGGTCCTCCATTGACTCGAATTGCTCTTGCTTGACAGCTGGACCACGATCACTCAATGATCTTAGTTAAGGTCCTTATCTTGATTCCTGCATCAAACAACTCCCCTAGGTACTTAGTCATTCAACCAACCATCCCCACAGACATAAGTAACCTTTGAGAAGTCTTTGAAAGGATAAGGGTTTGCATCTGGCCTTTCTTGGCTCATGTACGTGGGTGTACGTCAGCACACACACCCACGGACGTCCTGTGTGTGCTGACGTACACCCACGTACGACCTTTTTGTACTGAACAGACAGCCCACGTGAGCCAAATCACCCGAACAGTCCACGGGAAGGGCCAGCGTGCTGATATGTGTACTGATGGACGTCCTGTGTGTGCTGACGGACACACATGGACGTCCTGTGTGTGCTGACGGACACACATGGACGTCCTGTGTGTGCTGACAGAGAGCCACTGACAGCCACGAACGTCATGTGTGCTGGCGGACACCCACAGACACACACGGACACACACGGACAGCCACGGACGTCCTGTGTGTGCTGCCGGACAGCCACGGACAGATGGACGTCCTGTGTGTGCTGGCAGACACCCACGGACGTCCTGTGTTTACTGAACAGACAGCCCACGTGGGCCAAAATCACCCAAACAGTCCTCGGGAAGGGCCATCATGCGGAGTCCACAAACCAACATGCTGATATGTGAACTGATGGATAGACACGGACGTCCTGTGTGTGCTGACGGACACAGACGGACACAGACGGACACACCCGGACAGCCACGGACGTCTTGTGCGTACTGACCAGACAGCCCACGTGGGCCAAAATCACCCGAACAGTCCACGGGAAGGGCCAGTGTGCTGAGTCCAACGACCAACGTGCTGATATGTGTACTGATGGACAGACACGGACGTCATGTGTGTGCTGACGGACACACACAGACACACGCAGACAGCCACAGATGTCATGTGTCTACTGATGGACAGCCAAGGACGTCCTGTGTGTGCTGATGGACACCCACGGACGTCCTGTGTGTACAGAACAGACAGCCCACGTGAGCCAAAATCACCCGAAGAGTCCACGGGAAGGGGCAGCGTGCTGAGTCCAAGGACCAGCGTGCTGATATGTGTACTGATGGACAGCCACGGACGTCCTGTGTGTGCTGACGGATAGCCACGAACACCCATGGACGTCCTGTGTGTGCTGGTGGACACCCACGGACGTCCTTTGTGTACTGAACAGACAGCTCACGTGGGCCAAAATCACCCAAACAGTCCATGGGAAGGGCCAGGGTGCTGAGTCCAAGGACAAAAGTGCTGATATGTGTACTGATGGACAGCCACAGACGTCCTGTGTGTGCTGATGGACACACACGGACACACACAGACAGCCACAGACGTCCAGTTTCTACTGGCGGACACCCACAGACGTCCTATATGTACTCAACAGACAGCCCACGAGGGCCAAAATCACCCGAACATTCCACGGGAAGGGTCAGCGTGCTGAATCCAAGGACCAACGTGCTGATATGTGTACTGATGGACAGCCACGGACGTCCTGTGTGTGCTGACGGACACACACAGACACACACGGACAGCCACAGACGTCCTGTGTGTGCTGACGAACACACACGGACGTCCTGTGTGTGCTGACGGACACCAACGGACGTCATGTGTGTACTGAACAGACAGCCCACGTGGGCCAAAATCACCCAATGAGTCCACGGAAAGGGCCAGCGTGCTGAGTCCAAGGAACAACGTGCTGATATGTGTACTGATGGACAGCCACGGACGTCCTGTGTGTGCTGACGGACACACGCAGACACACATGGACGTCCTGTGTGTGCTGACAGACACAGATGGACGTCCTGTCTGTCCTGTGTGTGCTGGCGGACACCCACAGACACACATGGACACACACGGACAGCCACAGACATCTTGTGTGTGCTGACAGACAGCCACGAACAGCCACGAATGTCCTGTGTGTGCTGGCGGACACCCACGGACGTCCTGTGTGTACTGACCAGACAGCCCACATGGGCCAAAATCACCCAAAGAGTCCAGAGGAAGGGCCAGCGTGCGGAGTCCAAGAACCAATGTGCTGATATGTGAACTGATGGACAGACACGGACGTCATGTGTGTGGTGACGGACACAGACGGACACACACGGACAGCCATGGACGTCCTGTGTGTGCTGGCGGACACCCACGGACGTCCTGCGTGTACTGACTAGACAGCCCACGTGGGCCAAAATCACCGAACAGTCCACGGGAAGGGTGATGTGCCCCAGTCCGAGGATCAGTCCATGGAATCAGATCAGAACGAGGATCAGAACGTCCGGAACAACGCAACTGAGGTTCAGTCCATCGATCGGGCCGAAAAGACTGCTCGAGCCGTGTATCGTCTTGACCCACATCGTTCGGATTGGAGCTTCAGGATAACCCACGACCAGATGGCCAAATCAACCGTACAGAAGTTTGACTTTCCCGTCCTGTTCGTCATGCTAAGTCCATCGGTCAAGTCAGAAGTGAAGTTGATCGAGTGGAATCCAAATCCGACCACGGTCTCTCTCTCTTAAGCCGTCTCGGCCGAACCGGCGATCGTTCTGATGAACTGATTCGACACTTTGATCAGTTCATGAACTTTGATCAGCCAAATCTCTCTAAGGCAAGACTCTTTCTTTGTTCTTTGATTAGAACATTCTTGTTCCCTTGGTGAGGCTATCTCCAAGTGAATCCCCTTTCTTTGAGCCGGACTTGTGTGTCAAATCAAGCGGCCATGGAGAGTTCTAGTAGTATCATTGGGTCTTCCGCATCCCTTTGTGTCACTACACAATCCATCAGTTCTCTATCTCTTCAGATCGAGTTCATATCATCAGATCCTGTTGAGTGTTCATTCCTTAGCGTTCTTCAAGTTGTATCAGAGCCACTCTTCCGGTATCTCTTTTCATTCCATTTTCTCATCTATCATTTTCTTCAGAAAAAAAAAAAAAATTCTTCTTCTATCTATCTTTGAATCTGGGCCCCTCTTTACCATCCATATATATTAAAAAAGAAAGAAAGAAAGATCTAATCAAAAGTTTTCAATTGTGGTTTGGTGGTGGAAGAGTAAGCCTGTTGGCCGAGGAGAAATCCGGCCTTGGAGGTGGTTAATACAGATTCCCCTTGTTAAATCTCTTATCTTTCTATCTTGTCTCTTGGGTGTTTCACTTGGGATTCTCATTTTGGGTTATCTAGTTTGTCCTCTTAGAACTTTGAGGGAAACTCTCTTGTGTGACTACCAAATTGAGTGAAACACGTGTGTGGGCAAGGATAAACACCTGAGTGTGTGAGGTTTTTAATCTAACTTTACCTTGTTTAAGTTTTCAGGTAGCCATGGATAGTGAAGATGAAAGAAACCGACCCAGAAATTCACATGCCGGATTATCTAACTTGCAAATGTGTGCTCTCAATGATTCTATGTCTAACTTGTTGAATACAGGTTTGGAGGCAATCCGTCAGAGGCTAGATGAACTTCAGGGCCATCCAACTCAGCCACGAACCAGAACCAGATGACCATCCAAGGAGGAACAGCCGGTCCGACCTAGAAATCCAAGAAGAGTCTTATGATGATGATCGATCAATCAACCGTCCAAGGAGAGTTCCTAGGCATCAAAACCGAGGTGATGTCAATCCTTTTGGTAGAAATGAAAGAACCAATGATGGCTTGGGTGGTTTGAAATTGAAAATTCCAAGTTTTGATGGCAATAATGATCCGGATGCTTTTCTTGAATGGGAAAGAAAAATTGAACTTGTGTTTAATTGTCAAAATTTTTCTGATATTAAAAAGGTTAGACTTGCTGCTGCTGAGTTTACTGGCTATGCTATTAACTGGTATGATCGAGTTGTGACTAGCAGGAGGAGAGCAGGTGAGGCGCCAGTTGATACATGGGATGAGCTTTCCCTGCTGATGCGGAGATGCTTTTTTCCCGACCATTACCATAGAGATCTACACCATAAACTCAGGCGTTTGCTTCAAGGTTCTAAGTCAGTTGAGGACTATCACCAGGAGATTGAGACCTTGATGATCAAAGCTGATGTAGAAGAGCCCTTAGACGCCACCATGGCCAGATTTCTTACCGGGCTCAACTGGGACATACAAGACCGCATGGAGCTGGAAGACTATGACAGCATGGAGCAGATGTTACACAAGGCCATGCTGATCGAGCAACAAGTCAAGAGAAAGGGTCTCACTAAACCGACCTTTGCTTCTAAACCAACCTTTGCTTCCAAGCCAAACTATCAAGACAAGGGTAAGTCTTCTTCCACAACAGATACAGCTTTTCAGACTAATGTCCCTGCTCGTGTTGATAGAGAAAAGAAAGAAGAAGCTACCAAACGAACCAGAGACATCCAATTCTTTAGGTGTCATGGCCTTGGCCACTATGCCAACCGATGTCCAAACCAAAAGGTGATGGTGCTCTTGGAGAATGGAGAAGTCGAATCTGAAGAAGACAAGAAGGATATCGGACCAGTGTATGATGATAATCATGAGGAAGAAGCACTTGACTTCCCAGTTCATGGTCCCCTTCTTGTTACTAGGAAGGTCTTGGACGACACCACTGATCCCATCTTTGATGAGGAGTTCGATGGAGGGATCGATGAGTTTTGCTCGACCTTCGTGGAGAGTTCTGATCCGATCTATGCTGAGGATGTTTTTGATGAGCCAAGCCATGTTTCACTACTGGTTACTAGGCGTGCCTTGAGTGTCCAACCAAAATGCAATGACAAAGAACAAAGGGAGAATCTCTTTCACTCTAGATGTCTCATATCTGATAAAGTTTGTTCTTTAATTATTGATGGAGGTAGTTGCACTAATGTGGCTAGTGACACCCTTGTAAAGAAACTTGGGCTTGTTACTCGGCCTCTTTCTCGTCCTTTCAGGTTGGAGTGGCTCAATGAGTCCGAGAACAGTATATGAAGGAGCAAGTCACGGTTCCACTCTTCATTGGCCGATATGAGGATGAGGTTGTTTGCAATGTGCTTCCCATGGATGCTTGCCATGTTCTCTTGGGCCGGCCTTGGCAATTTGACAAGAAGGCAGTGCATGATGGTTTCACAAACCGGCACTCATTTGATCATAAAGGAAAGAAGATCACCTTGGTGCCTTTGTCGCCTTCAAAAGTCCATCAAGACCAGGTCCAACTTAAGAAGAACCAAGACCAAGACTCTAAAGCTGATAAACCTGAGACCAGTACCAGAAACTCCAACTTCTTTGTCAAAGAAAGTCAGGTAAGGAAGTCTCTTTGCTCTCAAAAGACATTTCTCTTACTGATTTATAAAGAGTCTCTCTTGGCCTCATCTTCTTCTGACCTTGCACCGGAGATTCTGAGTGAGTTTTTAGGTATCTTGCAGGATTATTCTGATGTGTTTCCAGAATAAAATCCCAAAGGATTGCCACCGGTGAGAGGCATTGAGCATCAGATCGATCTCGTCCCGGGCGCCTCTCTACCGAACCGCCAGCGTACCGCACCATTCCGGTCGAGACCAAGGAACTGCAGAAACAGATCAAAAACTTGCTTGAGAAGGGATACATCAGAGGGAGTCTCAGTCCCTGTGCCGTGCCTGTTCTACTTGTACCAAAGAAGGATGGCTCCTGGAGGATGTGTGGACTGCCGGGCCATAAACAACATCACGGTAAAGTCTCGACATCCTATCCCTCGTCTTGATGATATGCTTGATGAACTCCATGGTTCTAAGTAGTTTTCTAAGATAGATTTGAGAAATGGCTATCATCAGATTAGGATGAAAGAAGGTGATGAATGGAAAACGGCCTTTAAAACAAAACTAGGTTTGTATGAGTGGCTTGTCATGCCCTTTGGTCTCACTAATGCACCTAGTACTTCCATGCGCCTAATGAATCATGTCTTGAGGTGTTTTATTGGTCATTTTGTTGTGGTTTACTTTGATGACATTCTTATTTACAGCAAAAGCCTTGATGAGCACCAACAGCACTTGAAATCTGTTCTTGAAGTCCTTAGAAAGGAACGTTTGTTTGCTAACCTTGGAAAGTGTTCTTTTGGCACAGATCATGTGGTCTTTCTAGGTTTTGTTGTAGGTGCAGATGGCTTGAGAGTGGACCAGCAGAAGGTCCAAGCAATCCGGGACTGGCCGATTCCGACCATCATTGGTGAAGTGAGAAGCTTCCATGGCCTTGCCGGCTTCTATAGGCGATTTGTTCAAAACTTCAGTACCTTGGCCGCTCCTCTTACTGAAGTAATCAAGAAGAACGTGGGGTTCAAATGGGGACCAGCTCAGGAAGAAGCATTCGAAATCCTTAAAGGGAAGTTGACTCACGCCCCTTTACTTGTACTTCAATATTTTTCTAAAGCTTTTGAAATCGAATGTGATGCTTCTGGTGTTGGTATTGGTGCTGTGTTGATGCAGGATGGAAAATCAGTGGCTTATTTCAGTGAGAAGCTTGGAGGAGGTATGCTCAACTACCTCACATACGACCAAGAACTCTATGCCTTGGTGAGGGCCCTTCAAACGTGGCAGCACTATCTTTGGCCTAAGGAGTTCATCATCCACACTGATCATCAGTCTCTAAGACACCTTAAGGGTCAGCAGAAGCTCAACAAGAGGCATGCTCGTTAGATGGAGTTCGTTGAGACATTCCCTTATGTGATCAAGTACAAACAAGGTAAGGAGAATGTTGTGGCCGATGCATTGTCTCGAAGGTATACTCTTCTCTCAGCCCTTGAAACAAAATTGCTTGGTTTTGAGTTTATCAAAGATTTATACGCATCTGATCAAGCTTTCAAAGAGGTTTTCCGAAAATGTTCCAAGGTCGCTTATGGAAAGTATTTTCAAAACTCTGGATTCCTATTCTTTGATAACCGCTTGTGTGTTCCCCAATGTTCCTTGAGGGAGTTGTTTCTCAGGGAAGCTCATGGAGGAGGTCTTATGGGACACTTTGGTGTTAAGAAAACTTACAAGGCGGTTCATGATCACTTCTATTGGCCAAGCTTGATGAAAGATGTGGAACGGATATGTAGCCGATGTGTGGTGTGCAAGAAGTCTAAGTCCAAATCTTCAAACCACGGTTTGTATTCTGCACTTCCTATTCCTTCTCATCCTTGTGTAGACATTTTTATGGATTTTGTGTTAGGATTGCCAAGGTCTAAGTCTGGACTAGATTCAATCTTTGTTGTTGTAGACAGATCTTCGAAAATGGCTCATTTCATTCCTTGTCATAAAACTGATGATGCCACACAAGTTGCTGATTTGTTCTTTAGAGAGATTGTTAGATTGCATGGAATGCCTAACACCATTGTATCTGATCGCGATGCTAAGTTCCTTAGTTATTTTTGGAAAACCTTATGGTCTAAACTAGGAACATGATTGATGTTTTTCACAACTTGTCATCCGCAAACTGATGGTCAAAATGAAGTTGTTAATCGAACCTTGTCTGCTCTGCTTAGATCTTTGGTTAAAAAGAATCTTAGGCTTTGGGAAGAATGCTTACCACATGTTGAGTTTGCTTACAATCATGCAATGCATTCTGCTACAAAGTTTTCTCCTTTTGAAGTTGTTTATGGGTTTAATCCTTTGTGCCCACTTGATCTTTTATCTTTGCCTTTGAGTGAAAGAGTTAGTACAGATGGCAAGAAGAAGGCGGCCACTATCAAAAAGCTACATGAACAGGTTCGTGCAAACATTGAGGCCAAGACCGAGATCTATAAAAGATATGCCAATCAGAAAAGAAAGGAGGTTATTTTCAAAGAAGGTGATCTTGTTTGGGTTCACTTGAGAAAGGAGCGATTTCCGGAAGAAAGAAAGTCTAAACTTATGCCTCGGGTCGATGGTCCATTCCAGATCCTTAGGAAGATCAATGAAAATGCTTATCGGCTTGATCTTCAAGGTAAGTATGACATTTCTTCGAGCTTTAACGTTTCTGATCTTTCCTCTTTTCTTCTAGATGATCCGGATTTGTGGTCAAATCCTTTTGAAGAAGGAGGGAATGATGTGCCCCAGTCCGAGGATCAGTCCATGGAATCAGATCAGAATGAGGATCAGAACGTCCGAAACAACGCAACTGAGGTTCAGTCCATCGATCAGGCCGAACAGACTGCTCGGGCCGTGTATCGTCTCGACCCGCACTCGCCGAGTTGGAGCTTCAGCATAACTCGCGACCAGATGGCCAAATCAACCGTACTGAAGTTCGTCTTTCCCGTCCTGTTCATCATGCTAAGTCCATCGGTCAAGTCAGAAGTGAAGTTGATCAAGTGGAATCCAAATCCGACCATGGTCTCTCTCTCTTAAGCCATCTCGGCCGAACCGGGGATCGTTCTGATGAACTGATCCGACACTTCGATCAGTTCATGAACTTTGATCAGCCAAATCTCTCTAAGGCATGACTCTTGAGGTTGTCCGAAGACATAGCCACCTTTTGGTCCAGAACAGTCCATGAAAATCACCCGTCCTTACATGAAGACCGTACCGGCCGTGTACTGCTCCTTACCGCGGGACGTGCTATCAGTTACACCGAACCTGGACAAGAGTAGCCGAAGAGTTCAAATCGACCAGTCAACATTATTTTCTGTGCTTTGACTAGATATGGTCTTCTATCTATTTTCTATGTCTCCTTTTCATACATTTTTATTTATTATCTTTGACTACAAGTTATATAAGTATGAGAACACATCCTTGAAATAAGATAATCGATTTTCCTTATTCATTTTGAGATTTCTTTCTTTGTTCTTTGATTAGAACATTCTTGTTCCCTTGGTGAGGCTATCTCCAAGTGAATCCCCTTTCTTTGAGCCGGACTTGTTTGTCAAATCAAGCGGCCATTGAGGGTTCTAGTAGTATCATTGGGTCTTCCGCATCCCTTTGTGTCACTAAACAATCCATCAGTTCTCTATCTCTTCAGATCGAGTTCATATCATCAGATCCGGTTGAGTGTTCGTTCCTTAGGGTTCTTAAGAGGGTCAGCGTGCTGAGTCCAACGACCAACGTGCTGATATGTGTACTGATGGACAGCCACAGACGTCATGTGTGTGCTGACGGACACCCACGGATGTCCTATGTGTGCTGATGGACACCCACGGACGTCCTGTGTGTACTGAACAGACAGCCCACTTGGGCCAAAATCACCCTAACAGTCCACGGGAAGGGCCAGCGTGCTGAGTCCAAGGACCAGCGTGCTAAGTCCAAGGACCAGCGTGCTGATATGTGTACTGATGGACAGCCACGGACGTCCTCTGTGTGCTGACGGATAGCCACAGACACCCACGGACGTCCTGTGTGTGCTGGCGGGCACCCACATACGTCCTTTGTGTACTGAACAGACAGCCCACGTGGGCCATAATCACCAAAACAGTCCACGGGAAGGGCCAGGGTGCTGAGTCCAAGGACAAAAATGCTGATATGTGAACTGATGGACAGCCACAGACGTCCTGTGTGTGCTGACGGACACACACGGACACACATTGACAGCCACGGACGTCCTGTGTGTGCTGACGGACACACACAGACGTCCTGTGTGTGCTGACGGACACCCACGGACCTCCTGTGTGTGCTGACGGACACACACGGACACACACGGACACACACGGACAGTCACGGACGTCCTGTGTGTGCTGACGGACAGCCACGGACGTCCTGTGTGTGCTGGCGGACACCCACGGACGTCCTTTGTGTACTGAACAGACAGCCCACGTGGGCCAAAATCACCCAAACAGTCCACGGGAAGGGCCAGCGTGCTGAGTCCAAGGACCAACGTGCTGATATGTGTACTGATGGACAGCCACGGACGTCCTGTGTGTGCTGACGGACACACACAGACACACACGGACGTCCTGTGTGTGCTGACGGACACCCACTGACGTCCTGTGTGTGCTGACGGACACCCACGGACGTCCTTTGTGTACTGAACAGACAGCCCATGTGGGCCAAAATCACCCGACCAGTCCACGGGAAGGGCCAGCGTGCTGATATGTGTACTGATGGACAGCCACAGACATCCTGTGTGTGCTGAAGGACACACACGCACACACAAGGACGTCCTGTGTTTGCTGATGGACACACATGGACGTCCTGTGTGTTCTGACAGATTGCCATGGACAGCCACGAATGTCCTGTGTATGCTGGCAGACACCCACAGACACACACGGGCACACACGGACAGCCATAAACGTCCTTTGTGTGCTGACGGACAGCCACTGACAGCCACAAACGTCCTGTGTGTGCTGGCGGACACCCACGGATGTCCTGTGTGTACTGAACAGACAGCCCACGTGGGCCAAAATGACCCAAACAGTCCACGGGAAGGGCCAGCGTGCTGAGTCCAAGGACCAACGTGCTGAGTTCAAGGACCAAAGTGCTGATATGTGTACTGATGAACAGCCACGGACGTCCTGTGAGTGCTGATGAACACAAAACGGACACACACGGACACACACAGGCAGCCAAGGACATCCTGTGTGTGCTGGCGGACACCCACAGACGTCCTGTGAGTACTCAACAGACAGCCCACGAGGGCCAAAATCACCCGAACAGTCCATGGGAAGGGTCAGCGTGCTGAGTCCAAGGACCAACGTGCTGATATGTGTACTGATGGACAGCCACGGATGTCCTGTGTGTGCTGACGGACACACACAGACACACACGGACAGCCACGGACGTCCTGTGTGTGCTGACGGACACCCACGGACGTCATGTGTGTTCTGAACAGACAGCCCACGTGGGCCAAAATAACCCAAACAGTCCACGGGAAGGGCCAGCGTGCTGAGTCCAAGGACCAGTGTGCTGATATGTGTACTGATGGACAGCCACGGACGTCCTGTGTGTGCTGACAGACACACACGGACGTCCTTTGTGTGCTGACGGACACACAGGGACGTCCTGTGTGTGCTGACAGACAGCCACGGACAGCCACGAACATCCTGTGTATGCTGGCAGACACACACGGACACACACAGACAGCCACAGAAGTCCTGTGTGTGCTGACGGACAGCCACGGAAAGCCACAGACGTCATGTGTGTGCTGGCGGACACCCACGGACGTCCTGTGTACTGAACAAACAGCCCACGTGGGCCAAAATCACCCAAAAAGTCCACAGGAAGGGCCAGCGGGCTGAGTCCAAGGACCAACGTCCTGATATGTGTACTGATGGATAGCAACGGACGTCCTGTGTGTGCTGACGCACACAGACGAACACACACGGACAGCCACGGACGTCCTGTGTGTGCTGGCGGACACCCACAGACGTCCTGTGTGTACTGACCAGACAGCCCATGTGGGCCAAAATCACCCGACCAGTCCACGGGAAGGGCCAGCGTGCTGATATGTGTACTGATGGACAGCCACTGACATCCTGTGTGTGCTGAAGGACACAGACGCACACACACGGACGTCCTGTGTTTGCTGATGGACACACATGGACGTCCTGTGTGTGCTGACAGACAGCCACGGACAGCCACGAATGTCCTGTGTATGCTGGCAGACACCCACAGACACACACGGGCACACACGGACATCCATAAACGTCCTGTGTGTGCTGACGGACAGCCACTGACAGCCACAAACGTCCTGTGTGTGCTGGCGGACACCCACGGATGTCCTGTGTGTACTGAACAGACAGCCCACGTGGGCCAAAATGACCCAAACAGTCCACGGGAAGGGCTAGCGTGCTGAGTCCAAGGAACAACGTGCTGAGTTCAAGGACCAACGTGCTGATATGTGTACTGATGAACAGCCACGGACGTCCTGTGAGTGCTGACAAACACAAAACGGACACACACGGACACACACAGGCAGCCACGGACATCCTGTGTGTGCTGGCGGACACCCACAGACGTCCTGTGAGTACTCAACAGACAGCCCACGAGGGTCAAAATCACCCGAACAGTCCACGGGAAGGGTCAGCGTGCTGAGTCCAAGGACCAACGTGCTGATATGTGTACTGATGGACAGCCACGGACGTCATGTGTGTGCTGACGGACACACACAGACACACACGGACAGCCACAGACGTCCTGTGTGTGCTGACGGACACCCACGGACGTCATGTGTGTTCTGAACAGACAGCCCACGTGGGCCAAAATAACCCAAACAGTCCACGGGAAGGGCCAGCGTGCTGAGTCCAAGGACCAGCGTGCTGATATGTGTACTGATGGACAGCCATAGACTTCCTCTGTGTGCTGACGGACACACACAGACACACACACGTCCTGTGTGTGATGACGGACACACATAGACGTCTTGTGTGTGCTGACGGACAGCCATTGACAGCCACGAACGTCCTGTGTGTGCTGGCGGACACCCACAGACACACACGGACACAGACGGACAGCCACGGACGTCCTGTGTGTCCTGGCGGACACCCACAAACATCTTGTGTGTACTGAACAGACAGCCCACGTGGGCCAAAATCACCCAAACAGTCCACGGGGAGGGCCAGCGTGCGGAGTCCAAGAACCAACGTGCTGAAATGTGAACTGATGGACAGACACGGACGTCCGGTGTGTGCTGACGGTCACAGACGGACACACACAGACAGCCACAGACGTCCTGTGTGTGCTGGAGGACACCCACGGACATCCTGTGTGTACTGACCAGACATCCCGCGTGGGCCAAAATCACCCGAACAGTCCACAGGAAGGGTCAGCGTGCTGAGTCCAAGGACAAACCTGCTTATATGTGTACTGATGGACAGCCACGGACGTCCTATGTGTGCTGACAGACACACACGGACACACACGGACAGCCCCGGACGTCCTGTGTGTGCTGACGGACACACTCGGACGTCCTGTGTGTGCTGACGGACACACACGGACGTCCTGTGTGTGCTGACGGACACCCACACACGTCCTGTGTGTGCTGACTGCTGACGGACACCCACGGACGTCATGTGTGTACTGAATAGATAGCCCACATGGGCCAAAATCACCCGAACAGTCCACAGGAAGGGTTAGCATGCTGAGTCCAATGACCAACGTGCTGATATGTGTACTGATGGACAGCCACAAACGTCATGTGTGTGCTGACGGACACACACAGACACACACGGTCACACACGGCCAGCCAGGGATGTCCTGTGTGTACAGACGAACACCCACGGACGTCCTGTGTGTGCTGATGGACACCCACGGACGTCCTATGTGTACTGAACAGACAGCCCACGTGGGCCAAAATCACCCGAAATGTCCACGGGAAGGGCCAGCATGCTGAGTCCAAGGACCAGTGTGCTGATATGTGTACTGATGGACAGCCACGGACGTCCTGTGTGTGCTGACAGACACACAAGGACGTCCTGTGTGTGCTGACGGACACACAGGGACGTCCTGTGTGTGCTGACAGACAGCCACAGACAGCCACGAACATCCTGTGTATGCTGGCAGACACACACGGACACACACAGACAGCCACAGACGTCCTGTGTGTGCTGACGGATAGCCACGGAAACCCACAGACGTCATGTGTGTGCTGGCGGACACCCACGGACGCCCTGTGTACTGAACAAACAGCCCACGTGGGCCAAAATCACCCAAACAGTCCACAGGAAGGGCCAGCGTGCTGAGTCCAAGGACCTACGTCCTGATATGTGTACTGATGGATAGCAACGGACGTCCTGTGTGTGCTGACGCACACAGACGAACACACACGGACAGCCACAGACGTCCTGTGTGTGCTGGCGGACACCCACAGACGTCCTGTGTGTACTGACCAGACAGCCTACGTGGGCCAAAATCACCCGAACAGTCCACGGGAAGGGTCAACGTGCTGAGTCCAAGGACCAACATGCTGATATGTGTACTGATGGACAGTCACGGACGTCATGTGTGTGCTGACGGACACACACGGACAGCCCCGGACGTCCTCTGTGAGCTGACTGACGCACACGAATGTCATGTGTGTGCTGATGGACCCCCACGGACGTCCTGTGTGTACTGAACAGACAGCCCACGTTTGCCAAAATCACCCGAACAGTCCACGGGAAGGGTCAGCATGCTGAGTCCAAGGACCAACGTGCTGATATGTGTACTGATGGACAGCCACAGACGTCCTGTGTGTGCTGACGGACAGACACGGACACACACAGACAGCCACGGACGTCCAGTGTGTGCTGTAGGACAGCCACGGACATCCACGGACGTCCTATGTGTGCTGGCGGACACCCACGGACATCCTCTGTGTACTGAACAGACAGCCCACGTGGGCCAAAATCACCCAAACAGTCCATGAGAAGGGCCAGGGTGCTGAGTCCAAGGACCAACGTGCTGATATGTGTACTGATGGACAGCCACGGACGTCCTGTGTCTGCTGACGGACAAACACAGACACACATGGACAGCCACGGACGTCCTGTGTGTGTTGACGGGACACACACGGACGTCCTGTGTGTGCTGACGGACACCCACAGACATCGTGTATGTGCTGACGGACACATACGGACAGTCACAGACGTCCTTTGTGTGCTGACGGACAGCCACAGACGTCCTGTGTGTGCTGACGGACACACACGGACGTCCTGTGTGTGCTGACAGACCGCCACGGATAGCCACGACATCGTGTGTATGCTGGCGGACACCCACAGACACACACAGACACACACGGACAGCCACAGACGTCCTGTGTGTGCTGACGGAGAGCCACAGACAGCCACAGACGTCATGTGTGTGCTGGCAGTCACCCGCGGATGTCCTGTGTGTACTGAACAGACAGCCCACGTGGGCCAAAATCACCCAAACAGTCCACGGGAAGGGCCAGCGTGCTGAGTCCAGGGACCAACGTGCTGATATGTGTACTGATGGATAGCCACGGACGTCATGTGTGTGCTGACAGACACAGACGAACACACACGGACAGCCACGGACATCCTGTGTGTGCTGACGGACACACACGGACGTCCTGTGTGTGCTGACGGACACCCACACACGTCCTGTGTGTGCTGACTGCTGACGGACACCCAAGGACGTCATGTGTGTACTGAATAGATAGCCCACATGGGCCAAAATCACCCGAACAGTCCACAGGAAGGGTTAGCATGCTGAGTCCAATGACCAACGTGCTGATATGTGTACTGATGGACAGCCACAAACGTCATGTGTGTGCTGACGGACACACACGACACACACGGTCACACACGGCCAGCCAGGGATGTCCTGTGTGTACAGACGAACACCCACGGACGTCCTGTGTGTGCTGATGGACACCCACGGACGTCCTATGTGTACTGAACAGACAGCCCACGTGGGCCAAAATCACCCGAAATGTCCACGGGAAGGGCCAGCATGCTGAGTCCAAGGACCAGTGTGCTGATATGTGTACTGATGGACAGCCACGGACGTCCTGTGTGTGCTGACAGACACACAAGGACGTCCTGTGTGTGCTGACGGACACACAGGGACGTCCTGTGTGTGCTGACAGACAGCCACAGACAGCCACGAACATCCTGTGTATGCTGGCAGACACACACGGACACACACAGACAGCCACAGACGTCCTGTGTGTGCTGACGGATAGCCACGGAAAGCCACAGACGTCATGTGTGTGCTGGCGGACACCCACGGACGCCCTGTGTACTGAACAAACAGCCCACGTGGGCCAAAATCACCCAAACAGTCCACAGGAAGGGCCAGCGTGCTGAGTCCAAGGACCTACGTCCTGATATGTGTACTGATGGATAGCAACGGACGTCCTGTGTGTGCTGACGCACACAGACGAACACACACGGACAGCCACAGACGTCCTGTGTGTGCTGGCGGACACCCACAGACGTCCTGTGTGTACTGACCAGACAGCCTACGTGGGCCAAAATCACCCGAACAGTCCACGGGAAGGGTCAACGTGCTGAGTCCAAGGACCAACATGCTGATATGTGTACTGATGGACAGTCACGGACGTCATGTGTGTGCTGACGGACACACACGGACAGCCCCGGACGTCCTCTGTGAGCTGACTGACGCACACGAATGTCATGTGTGTGCTGATGGACCCCCACGGACGTCCTGTGTGTACTGAACAGACAGCCCACGTTTGCCAAAATCACCCGAACAGTCCACGGGAAGGGTCAGCATGCTGAGTCCAAGGACCAACGTGCTGATATGTGTACTGATGGACAGCCACAGACGTCCTGTGTGTGCTGACGGACAGACACGGACACACACAGACAGCCACGGACGTCCAGTGTGTGCTGTAGGACAGCCACGGACATCCACGGACGTCCTATGTGTGCTGGCGGACACCCACGGACATCCTCTGTGTACTGAACAGACAGCCCACGTGGGCCAAAATCACCCAAACAGTCCATGAGAAGGGCCAGGGTGCTGAGTCCAAGGACCAACGTGCTGATATGTGTACTGATGGACAGCCACGGACGTCCTGTGTCTGCTGACGGACAAACACAGACACACATGGACAGCCACGGACGTCCTGTGTGTGTTGACGGGACACACACGGACGTCCTGTGTGTGCTGACGGACACCCACAGACGTCATGTATGTGCTGACGGACACATACGGACAGTCACAGACGTCCTTTGTGTGCTGACGGACAGCCACAGACGTCCTGTGTGTGCTGACGGACACACACGGACGTCCTGTGTGTGCTGACAGACCGCCACGGATAGCCACGACATCGTGTGTATGCTGGCGGACACCCACAGACACACACAGACACACACTGACAGCCACAGACGTCCTGTGTGTGCTGACGGAGAGCCACAGACAGCCACAGACGTCATGTGTGTGCTGGCAGTCACCCGCGGATGTCCTGTGTGTACTGAACAGACAGCCCACGTGGGCCAAAATCACCCAAACAGTCCACGGGAAGGGCCAGCGTGCTGAGTCCAGGGACCAACGTGCTGATATGTGTACTGATGGACAGCCACAGACGTCATGTGTGTGCTGACAGACACAGACGGAAACACACGGACAGCCACGGACATCCTGTGTGTGCTGGTGGACACCCACGGACGTCCTGTGTGTACTGACCAGACAGCCCACGTGGGCCAAAATCACCCGAATAGTCGACAGGAAGGGTCAACGTTCTGAGTCCAAGGACCAACATGCGGATATGTGTACTGATAGACAGTCACGGACGTCCTGTGTGTGCTGACGGAGACACACGGACAGCCCCGGACGTCCTTTGTGTGCTAACGGACACACACGGACGTCCTGTGCGTGCAGGCGGATACCCATGGACGTCCTCTATGTACTGAACAAACAGCCCACGTGGGCCAAAATCACCCAAACATCCACGAGAAGGGCCAGCGTGCTGAGTCCAAGGACCAACGTGCTGATATGTATACTGATGGACAGCCAGAGACGTCCTGTGTGTTCTGACGGACACACAGGGACACACATGGACAGCCACGGACGTCCTGTGTTTGCTGACGGACACACAGGGACACACATGGACAGCCACAGACGTCCTGTGTGTGATGATGGACACACACGGACATCCTATGTGTGCTGACGGACACCCACATACGTCCTGTGTGTGCTGACAGACACACACAGACAGTCACGGACGTCCTGTGTGTGCTAACGGAGAGCCACAGACAGCCCACATGGGCCAAAATCACCCAAACAGTCCCGGGAAGTGCCAGCGTGCTGAGTCCAAGGACCAACGTGCTGATATGTGTACTGATGGACAGCCACAGACGTCCTGTGTGTGCTGATGGAAACACACGGACAGACACGAACACACATGGACAGCCACGGATTTCCTGTGTGTGCTGGCGGACACCCACAGACGTCCTGTGTGTACTGAACAGACAGCCCACGTGGGCCAAAATCACCCGAACAGTCCACGGGAAGGGTCAACGTGCTGACTCCAAGGACCAACATGCTGATATGTGTACTGATGGACAGCCACAGACGTCCTGTGTGTTCTGATGGACAGACACGGACACACACGAACAGCCACGGACGTCCTGTGTGTGCTGATGGACAGCCATGGACAGCCACGGACGTCCTGTGTGTGCTGGCGGACACCCACGGACGTCCTTTGTGTATTGAACAGACAGCCCACGTGGGCCAAAATCACCCAAACAGTCCACGAGAAGGGCCAGCGTGCTAAGTCCAAGGACCAACGTGTTGATATGTATACTGATGAACAGCCACGGACGTCCTGTGTGTGCTGACGGACACACACGGACACACACGGACAGCCACGGACGTCATGTGTGTTCTGACGGACACACACGGACGTCCTGTGTGTGCTGACAGACACCCACGGACATCCTTTGTGTGCGGACGGACACACACGGACACACACGGACAGTCACGGACGTCCTGTGTGTGCTAACAGACAGCCACAGACAGCCCCGGACGTCCTGTGTGTGCTGGCGGACACCCACGGACGTCCTGTGTGTACTGAAATGCAGCCCACTTGGGCCAAAATCACCCAATCTGTCACGCCCCCAATCCTGGAAAGGATTTGTCGGGACGGCCATGGTTCGAGGAAACGTACCAGCCAGTCTTAGGACATCAAGGCAAGCGTTCCAAGGTCGAGAAAGAAGGTTAAGAACATAAGGAAACTTAGACTTAACCTTATATAAGCTAAGAGAAAGCTAGGACGAGTAAGACGGTAACTGGACGAAGTAGACGAGTAGCTCGGCCAGCTCAACGAAGCTAGGTTTAGTTCACTCCAGCTGAGTCCCTACTAAATCAGCTCCATTAGCTGGACTAGTAGCTCACTCAGCTGAGGCAGCTGAGAGTCAGCTCACCTCAGCTAGACGGACTGTTCGGGTTTTAGGCCGATGGTCCGGGTCCGGGTCAGTGGCGGGCTGTGAGGTCCGGCCATGAGGCCATGGGCTGTTGGGTCTTTGGACAAGGCCGTGGGCTAAGTCCAGGAGGCTTGGGGCGAGGGTTGGGCTTATGACCGACCCCAAACCCAATCAGAAAGGGCGATGGGATGCAAGTGGCCGAGGGGGCACAACCCCTGGCCGATGGTGCCCGTTCGATAGCAAGTCGTGCCTGTTCGTGGGGCAAGACTTACCCCCTCGTTTTCTATAAGTATGGGGCCTCTCCTGTTGGTTTCATTATCCAATTCCAGAGTAAAATACTCAGAGAAAAACGTAGAGAGAGAGAGAGAGAGAGAGAGAGAGAGAGAGTGAGAGAGAGTGAGAGAGAGTCTCGGCCAAGAGATCGGCCAGAAAAGGGCCGGTCGTGGTGGTTTTGTATCTCTGGCAAGGAGAACGGTTTAAGAGAGAGGAGGCCGTGTGGTTATGAATACCCACGGCATAGAGAAAGGTCTGGAGAAGGACTCCAAAGCCGTGGTTCAGTCAGATATGTCACGCCCCCAATCCTGAGTAGGATTGTTGGGACGGCCATGGTTCGAGGAAACGTGCAAGCCAGTCCTAGGACATCAAGGCAAGCGTTCCATGGTCGAGAAAGAAGGTTAAGGACATAAGGAAACTTAGACTTAACCTTATACAAGCTAAGAGACAGCTAGGACGAGTAAGACGGTAGCTGGAAGAAGTGGACGAGTAGCTCGGCCAGCTCAAGGAAGCTAGGTTCAGTTCACTCCAGCTCAGTCCCTACTAGGTCAGCTCCACTAGCTGGACTACTAGCTCACTCAGCTGAGGCAGCTGAGAGTCAGCTCATCTCAGCTAGATGGACTATCCGGGCTTTAGGCCGATGGTCCGGGTCCAGGTCAGTGGCGGGCTGTGAGGTCCGGCCATGAGGCCATGGGCTGTTGGGTCTTAGGACAAGGCCCTGGGCTAAGTCCAGGAGGCTTGGGGCGTGGGTTGGGCTTGTGGCCGACCCCAAACCCAATCAGAAAGGGCGAAGGGATGCAAGTGGCCGAAAGGGGACAACCCTTGGCCGATGGTGCCCATTTGCTAGCAAGTCATGCCTGTTCGTGGGGCAAGACTTACCCCCTCGTTTTCTATAAATATGGGGGCTCTTTGGGCGATTTCATTATCGAATTCCAGCGTAAAATACTCAGAGAAACCGTAGAGAGAAAGAAAGAGAGAAAGAGAGAGTTCCGGCCAAGAGAAAGGCCGATTGTGGTGGTGTTGTGTTCCGGCGACTCTGATCGTTTGAGAACTAACTCCGGTCAAGAATGGGAGATCAAGACAAGGAGAAGAGCATGGAGAACCCAGACGTGGTTCACAAGGAACTAAGGATGGTTCTGGTCAAGCCAAGGAGCCGTGAAGGCTCGGTCAGTGAGAGGCTGTGTAACGTGTGGTTAGATGATACTAGGGATGAACTAGTGATTGTCTATGAGACTGTTAAGAAGTTGTGTATTGAATCTCATGTTTCTAAGTAATACAAACTTTATACATTGTTATTCCGCTGTGCAATCTGTTCCTTTGTTTATGAACCTCATATTCGAATATGACTTAGCAAATAAAAGACTTAAAATGGATCAAACAAGCAAAGAAATTAGTAAGTAAGCATTCGTATCCAGTTGGGTCAAGAGACCAGGAACGGGTCTTACAAGTTGGTATCAGAGCCAGGTTGATTCTAGGATAGTTGGGTTATGTAGTCCACACACACACGCAGCCAGCTGATTAGGTCTCACAGTGAGGTTTGATTGCTTAGTCTAGGGATTGTTTTGTTCTGTTTATGTTAGTGTGTTTTGTACTAACATTGTCTGAATCCTTAGGCTGGAAAAAGCAAATCGGGAAAGTCCCGAAGAAGTAAGAGAATGGCCGGTCAGTCTAGCCAAGTGGCCGTGGATAGAACTAATCTGTCTGGTTTGCAAACCGATCCATCCGCGGCTAACGCTGAAAATGTGTTGCCAACTGATCAGGCTAATCTTACGGGGACGCAACAGGATGGTCAGGAACATCAGGAGAGTGATGAGGAACTGGAATCCTCAAACTCTAACCGTGATGGTGGCCAGCGTGAGAAAGTGGCCGATGGTACGGCCAATGTAACCACAACACTGTCCAAAGAGGACTTGTTAGAGGCCATGAAGGTAATGGGGACTCAGGTGGCGGCTATGGCCCAATTGTTCACGCCATTAGTGAACTCCTCAGTTGGCCAACCTACGCATGTGGCTACAACCGCCCCCAACACCAATGGTCCAGTTGTGGAAATGGTCGAGGTGATCGAGATTGATCCACCAGAAAGGACCGGGAAAAAGCTGGACTATCTGAGTTTGCTTCAGCACATCTCCCGTCTAGGGACAAAGCATTTCTCAGGAAGCACCGATCCTATTGAGGCAGACGAGTGGAGGAGTAGGCTAGTCCGAAACTTCAGCTCAACTCGTTGTCCCGAGGATTACAAGAGAGACATTGCGGTTCACTTCCTGGAAGGGGACGTGCATAATTGGTGGCTGGCTGTGAACAAGCGCACCAATGGAAGTCTCCAGAGTTTTGCGGATTTCGAAGATGAATTCAACCGCAAATACTTTCCTGCAGAGGCTTGGGACCGTCTGGAAGGTAGATTCCTAACCTTACCCAAGGCCGCAGGGCCGTACGTGAGTACGAAGAGGAGTTCAACCGGCTCCGACGTTTTGTTGGAAGGGAACTTGAGGACGAGACAGTCCAGGTTCGTCGGTTCATTCGAGGCTTAAGGCCGGAGCTGAGAACTCACTGTTCGATCTGCACCTTCAGCACCATCGGAGAGCTGGTTGAACGTGTAGCTCTTTTGGAGTCTAACTTGGCCGAGGAAGCCAAGCTTAAGACAAAGTTGCAGTCTGTCCTGACGGGTAAGACTAACGACCGAAAGAGGAAGTGGGACCAGGTTGACGGAGGCAAGGCCTCTAGTGGACGACCTGAATGTCCCAAGTGTGGTAAGAACCATCCAGGTGAATGCTGGAAAGCCATGGGAGCTTGTGTGAGATGTGGCAGCTTGGATCATTCCATCCGAGATTGCACTCGACCAAGCTGGACTCAGGGCCAATCCAGTGGCAGCGGCTCTCGGACTTGTTTCCATTGCGGCCAAAGCGGACACTTCCAAAGTGAATGTCCTAAGCGGCAAGGAGGACAAGGGAAGGGTCGTGGAGACACGGGAAAGTCGACCCAGAGCAGGCCGACCACAACACCAAGGGTGTATGAGCTGTCCCGTGACGACGGCGCTTCTGGATCGTTTGATTTGATCTCTGGGACCCTCATGATTGGTGGTGTTGAAACCCACGTGCGTTTCGACACAAGGGCTACACATAGTTTTGTGAGTCCAGAACTGGTCGGAAAGGGTCTGTTCTCCCACTGTTCTGGGGATAATTCGAGACTAGTGAGGGCGGCCGGTGGGCAAATCATGCACTCATTAGGGCTCATGACTAATATCCCGGTAATGATCCAGGAGAAAAATCTGCCTGTAGATCTGATTTTGTTGCGCCTACAGAATCACGATGTGATCCTAGGCATGGATTGGTTGGGAAAGTATCGGGCCACTCTCGACTGCCACAGAGGATGTGTACGGTTGGAGACTGGACCTCACCTGATCCAGTACCAAAGTCTGAATATGAGTCCGGCTCTGGATAGAGTAGTGGTGTCAGCAATCCGAGCAGAACGGATGCTTAGACGGGGTTGTGAAGCATATTTGACCACAATTACCACTATGGAGCACGGCAGGTCTGATGATCAGAAAGATCTAACTGAGGACCCGTTGGTGTCTGAGTTCCTAGATGTGTTCCGTTCACTACAGGGTGTCCCCCCTGATTGGTCGGATCCATTTACGATTGAACTAGAACCAGGGACAGCTCCGCTGTCCAAGAGTCCGTACCGAATGGCTCCGGCCGAGATGGCCGAGCTAAAGAAGCAATTAGAAGAATTGCTGGACAAGGGGTTCATACGTCCAAGTAGCTCTCCTTGGGGTGCACCAGTCCTCTTTGTGAAAAAGAAGGATGGTAGCATGCGTCTGTGTATTGACTATCGAGGGTTGAACAGGGTTACTGTGAAGAACAAGTACCCGTTGACCAGAATAGATGAGTTGTTAGATCAACTCAAAGGAGCCAAGTGGTTTTCTAAGATTGATTTGGCCTCAGGGTATCATCAGATCCCTATAGAGCCAAATGATATTAGAAAGACAGCATTCCGGACCAGGTACGACCACTACGAGTTTGTGGTTATGCCATTCGGTCTGACCAATGCGCCTGCTGCATTCATGAAAATGATGAACAGCGTGTTCCAAGATTTCCTGGACGAATCAGTGATCATCTTCATTGACGATATCCTGATTTACTCCAAGGATGAGGAATCTAATCGGAAACACCTGAGAGCCGTGCTGGAACGATTACGGGAACACAAGCTCTATGCAAAACTCAGTAAATGCAGTTTTTTTGGCAGAAGAGCATTGGGTTTCTCGGCCACATTGTGTCCGGTGAGGGCGTCTCGGTGGATCCAGAGAAGATCAGGGCAATCAAGGATTGGCCTCGACCACGCAGTGCCACGGAAGTCAGAAGCTTCCTAGGGCTGGCAGGTTATTATAGAAAGTTTGTGAAAGGATTCGCAAGCTTGGCTCAGCCTATGACACGGTTGACCGGGAAGGACGTTAAGTTCACATGGTCAGAGGAGTGTGGGAAATGTTTTTCCGCGCTTAAGGAGATGCTGACTAGCGCACCCATTCTGGTTCTTCCAGAGGCCGACCACCCTATGTGGTTTTATACGGACGCGTCCATAACAGGACTAGGTTGCGTATTAACCCAGCATGGGAAGGTCATCGCCTATGCGTCAAGGCAGTTGAGAAAACATGAGGAAAACTACCCCACCCATGACCTTGAAATGGCTGCGGTAGTGTTCACCTTAAAGATTTGGCGATCATACTTGTATGGTGCCAAGGTTTCAGATACTTACGGACCATAAGAGTCTTAAGTATATATTCACCCAGCCTGAGTTAAACTTAAGGCAGAGAAGGTGGATGGAGTTTGTAGCTGATTACGATCTGGATATCACCTATCATCGGGAAAGGCTAATCTGGTCGTAGATGCCTTGAGCCGGAGAAGGGCCGACGTATCAGCCGAACGAGAAGCGGACGACCTGGACGGTACGGTTCGTGCCCCTACGGTTGAACGCATCGACCAAAGAGTCTGAACCACTCGGATTAGAGGCGTCAATCAGGCCTACCTGCTTACCCGCATTCGGTTGGCTCAAGGTCAGGACGAGAACCTAAACAAGGTTGCTCAGAATGATAGGACGGAGTACCAAACTGCAAAGGATGGTACCATCCTAGTAAACGGTCGGATCAGGTTCCTAATGATAGGAGTCTAAAGGAAGAGATTATGAGGGAGGCTCATAAATCCAGATTCTCGGTTCATCCTGGTGCGACCAAGATGTTCAGAACCTTAAGAAGTTCTATCATTGGATCCGTATGAAGGCCGATGTCGCGGAATGGGTGGCCAAGTGTTCCACTTGCCAACTCATCAAAGCAGAACATCAAGTGCCTAGTGTGTTATTACAAAGCTTGCCTATTCCAGAATGGAAATGGGATCACATCACAATGGACTTTGTGACTGGGTTCCCTACCACGAGGAATAAGAAAGATGCGGTTTGGGTGTGGTTGATCGCCTAACCAAATCAGCACACTTCCTGGCTATCAAAAAGTCGGATGGGGTAGATCAGATTGTACGTAAGTACATTGATGAGATCGTCCGACTACATGGTGTGCCGGCAAGCATAGTATCAGATAGGGATTCAAGGTTCACATCTTACTTCTGGAAGGCTTTCCAAAAAGCTTTAGGAACAAGAGTAAACATGAGTACAGCCTATCACCCACAACGGATGGACAGTCTGAACGTACGATCCAGACATTGGAAGATATGTTGCGAGCATGTGTTCTAGACTGGGGTGATTCCTGGAGAAACATCTACCTCTGGTAGAATTTGTTTACAACAATAGCTTCCATAGTAGTATTGCATGTCGCCGATACGAAGCTCTGTATGGGCGTCCATGTAGGACACCCTTATGCTGGACCCAAGTTGGGGAACACAGCATGATTGGTCCGGAGATTGTCGAAGAGACAACAGAAAAGATCAAGTTCTTGAGGGACAAGATGAGACAGGCACAAGACCGCCAAAGAACTATGCAGATCGAAGAAGGAAAGATCTCGAGTTCCAAGTAGGTGACTGGTGTATCTCAAAATGATTACCTTCAAAGGACGAGTCCGGATCTCCGGAAGATGGAAGTTAGATCCAAGATACTTGGGGCCGTTCAAGAATTGAAAGAGTTGGGATGGTGGCCTATAAGTTGGACTTGCCAGCCAAGATGGACGCATTCCATAATGTGTTCCACGTCTCCCAACTTCGGAAATGTTTGACGGACCAAGACATCGCTCTTCCTGCCATTCCAGACGATCTTGGTAAGAACCTAACCTTGGAAACAAGACCAGTTCGAATCATAGTAGGATGGAAAAAGCAACAAGGAGAAGAGACGGTCCAGATGGTCAAGGTCGTCTGGTACTGTAATGGTCAAGATATAATCACTTGGGAAACCGAAGCTAGAATGAAAGCAGAGTCAGCCAGAGTGGTTGGATCGTTGTTTGTTTCGCGAAGAAGCATTCGATTCGGATTCGAGAGACGAATACATCCCAAGGGGGGGAGACTTGTCACGCCCCAATCCTGAGTAGGATTGTTGGGACGGCCATGGTTCGAGGAAACGTGCAAGCCAGTCCTAGGACATCAAGGCAAAGCGTTCCATGATGTCGAGAAAGAAGGTTAAGGACATAAGGAAACTTAGACTTAACCTTATACAAATAAGAGAGAGCTAGGACGAGTAAGACGGTAGCTGGACGAAGTGGACGAGTAGCTCGGCCAGCTCAAGGAATCTAGGTTCAGTTCACTCCAGCTCAGTCCTACTAGGTCAGCTCCACTAGCTGGACTACTATCACCTCAGCTGAGGCAGCTGAGAGTCAGCTCATCTCAGCTAGACGGACTGTCGGGCTTTAGGCCGATGGTCCGGGTCGGGTTAGTGGCGGGCTGTGAGGTCCGGCCATGAGGCCATGGGCTGTTGGGTCTTAGGACAAGGCCATTGGCTAAGTCCAGGAGGCTTGGGGCGTGGGTTGGGCTTGTGGCCGACCCAAACCCAATCAGAAAGGGCGAAGGGATGCAAGTGGCCGAAAGGGGACAACCCTTGGCCGATGGTGCCCATTCGCTAGCAAGTCATGCCTGTT
>NW_022610497.1:0-30000 GCF_000309985.2 Brassica rapa
GAACAGACAGCCCACGTGGGCAAAAATCACCCGAACAGTCCACGGGAAGGGCCAGCGTGCTGAGTCCAAGGAAAAAGTGTGCTGATATGTATACTGATGGACAGCCACGGACGTCCGGTGTGTGCTGACGGATACACACGGACACAAACTGACAGCCACGACTTCCTGTGTGTGCTGACGGAGAGCCACAAACGTCCTGTGTGTGCTGACTGACAGCCATGGATAGCCACAGATGTCCTGTGTGTGCTGGCGGACACAAGGACTCTTGTGTTGGACTGAACAGACAGCCCACGTAGGCCAAATTACCCGAACAGTCCACGGGAAGGCCAGCGTGCTGAGTCCAAGAACAAGTGTGCTGATATGTGTACTGATGGACAGCCAAGGACGTCCTGTGTGTGCTGACGACACACACACAGACACACACGGAAAGCCACGGACGTCCTGTGTGTGCTGACAGAGAGCCATTGATAGCCACAGCTGTCCTGTGTGTGCTGGCGGACACCCACGGACATCCTGTGTTTACTGAACAGACAGCCCACGTGGGCTAAAACCACCCGAACAGTCCACGGGAAGGGCCAGCATGCTGAATCCAAGGACCAGCGTTCTGATATGTGTACTGATGGACAGCCACGGACGTCCTGTGTGTGCTGACGGACAGCCACAGACTTCGTGTGTGTGCTGACGGACAGCCACGGACGTCCTGTGTGTGTTGATGGACACCTACGGATGTCCTGTGTGTACTGAACAGATAGCCCACATGGGCCAAAATACCCGAACAGTCCACGGGAAGGGCCAGCGTGCTGAGTCCAAGGACCAGCGTGCTGATATGTGTACTGATGGACAGCCACGGATGTCCTGTGTGTACTGACGGACACACACGGACAGCCACGACAGCCACCACCCGTGTGTGGTGACGGACACACACGGACACACACGGACACCCACAGACAGCCACAGACGTCATGTGTGTGCTGGCGGACACCCACGTTCCTGTGTGTACTGAACTGACAGCCCACGTGGGCAAAATCACCCGAACAGTCCACGGGAAGGGCCAGCGTGCTGAGTCTAAGTACCATCGTGCTGATATGTGTATTGATGGACAGCCAAGGACGTTCTGTGTGTGCTTATTGTTGGGGTCAAAAACGGTTAGGACAAATTTAACATTAAAACGTCCGAGGAAAAAATAAGAATTCGTCCGAAGAGTACTTTTCGAAATAGATTCTTCCTTTACGAAAGAAAGAATCGAGATGTCCGACGGTTTACGCCACATAGCATCCGGATAAATACGGATGTCCGACGGTTTTACGCTAGGTCTTTGAGAGATAGCATTCGAGTGCTCGTCCATTCGGTCGCTACGTAGCGACCGGGCTCAGCCGAAGTTCGGTCGCTGTGTAGCGATTGAACTCTTCCGAACATCGACAGACATCAATCCATGCAATCTCATCAAATCCTGCGGTTTACGGTCCTTTCGGTACTTTTTCGAGCGATCGTCCGCTCGGTTGCTCGTAGCCAAAGCTCGGTCCCGCTACGTAGCGACCGAGCTCAAGCCAAAGCTCGGTCGCTACGTAGCGACCGAGCGCTCGTCCCGCTCGGTCGCTACGTAGCGACGGGCTCGAGCCGAAGTTCGGTCGCTGTGTAGCGATGAACTCGAAATTCCGAACATCGACAGACATCAATCCATGCATTCTTGTCAAATCCTCGAATGCTATCTCCCGAAGACCGTAGCAAGCTCAGTCCGTTTTTTCGCTATTCTAACTCATCGATCAAACTTCGCGGATTAGAAACCGCGGAAAATTCGTAGTAAACGTGTCGAGTCGGAAGACGGCCCAAAGGGACCTAAAACACGACTCGAGGCCCATCCTACGATTTCTTAACCGAAAGACCGTAAACCGCAGCACGGTTTACGCTTGGCCCACAAGGAAGGATAAATGTCAAGTTTCCGCGGATAAATACGGAAGTTTTGAAGATAATTGTGAAGATCGGGAAAAATGGAATATCTCCATTTTTATGCTATGACGGCTTAAGGGCAGAAGAGTAAAAGCGTAAACCGACCTTGGAGCTAGTATATAAGGAGTCCTAGGCGAGGAGCATGAGGAGGAATTTTTTCAGAGAAAACTTAGCACTTAGAGCGATTTAGGCAATTTTCCGTTTTTGTTATTTCGAGCTGCGACTCAATTAGGTTTAGCCGTCTAAGGGTTGCTAGAACTAGGTATCTCGCCGACAGCTCTCGATCCCAGGCTTAGACCTTGTTGTAAACGCTCATACGAAAATTCGGAATAAGATCTTCTTTGCTCTCTTTTTCGATTTCTTATTCTTTATCGTTGTTATTCTCGTGTTCTGATTGCTTGACGTGTGGTAATTAGCAGATATCCGGGTCCTCTGGGAAATTAGGGTTTTCCTAGTTTTCTTATTTAAACGGAAATCGACAGTGCGAATTTCGGTTCCCACAGTTTGGCGCTAGAAGGAGGGGGACATACGGATCAATCTAACCCGCAAAAGCCACTCCACGATCAGGACCGGTATGCAAGATTCGACATGCACGAACGTTATCTCATTCAAGGGGGGAGCAACGATCGATCGAGCCAAACCTCGAAACGACCTCCTTGTTATCGAGTTGACGATTCAAGATATCGACGTCGCTAGAGTGCTAATCGATACCGGAAGTTCGGCCGATATCAACTTCAAAGACACTCTCGAAAAGATGGGGATCAATCAATCCCGAAATGCCCACTGCTGGGCTTTCGGGGGAAACGACCATGGCCTATGGATCGATTAATCTCGCTGTCAAAGCCGAACCGTGACGAACGTCACAGAGTTTCTAGTCGTTGACCGTCCTGCATCTTACAACGTTATCATGGGAACGCCATGGCTGAACACCATGCGCGCAATCCCTAACGGAGTCCCGGGTAATTTGGGGAAATCCGAGAGTTTCACAGGTTTGTTTCGCCGCGGAACTGAAGCGAAAGAGACCGATCCTCGAAATCACTCCTAGAAAAGCAGAGAGAAAGACCTCCAGCAAAGATACGCGAAGTCAGGATTCAGCGGAATTCTTCTGGCAGTCTCGCAGTATCGCAGCTCTAGATGAAAAACGCGAGCCAACATGCGAACACGTGGTAACGATCTGTCTCGACGAAGCCTTCCCAGAACGCTGCGTCGAGATCGGAGCCAATCTCCACGAACCTTTAAGGACAGAACTCATAACCTGTCTTAAAAAGAACCTTAATACTTTCACATGGGCTGCAGAAGATATGCCGGGAATCGACATTAACATAACATGTCACGAGCTGAATATCGACCCAACGTTCAAACCCGTCAAACAGAAAAGATTGAAGCTAGGACCCGAACGTGCTGCTGCAGTAAACGATGAGGTCGAAAAATTGCTTAAAGTTGGGTCGATAACAGAAGTAAGGTACCCGGACTGGCTCGCCAACCCCGTAGTAGTCAAAAAGAAGAACGGGAAGTGGCGAGTTTGCATGGATTTTACCGACCTAAACAAGGCATGTCCAAAGGATAGCTTCCCTTTACCACATATCGATCGATTGGTAGAAGCAACAGCGGGCAACGAACTCTTATCCTTCATGGATGCCTTCTCAGGTTATAATCAAATTAGGATGAATCCCGACGATCGTGCGAACTTATTGATGCTACAAGGTAATGCCCTTCGGCCTCAAAAACGCTGGTGCAACTTACCAACGACTCGTGAACCGAATGTTCTCCAAACAACTCGGAAAAACGATGGAGGTTTATATCGACGACATGCTCGTCAAATCCCTCAAAGCAAGAGATCACGTGTCACATCTCGAAGAATGCTTTGCACAACTAAATTCCCATAACATGAAGCTCAACCCGACAAAATGTAGATTCGCCGTGGCATCAGGGGAATTCCTCGGCTACTTGGTCACATACCGCGGCATCGAAGCAAATCCAAAACAGATCAACGCTCTAATCGAGATGGCTTCACCAAAGAATAAACGGGAAGTCCAAAGACTGACCGGCAGAATCGCAGCACTTAACCGATTTATCTCACGATCAACAGATAAGTGCCTGCCCTTCTACGACGTCCTGCGAGGAAATAAAAAATTAGAATGGTCGGAAGAGTGCGAAAACGCCTTCCAACAGCTGAAGCGTTATTTAGCTACTCCTCCGGTCCTCGCAAAACCCGTGGAAGGGGAGCCTTTATTCTTGTACATCGCGGTGTCAGCAACGGCCGTAAGCGGAGTCCTGATCAGGGAAGAACGCGGGGAGCAGAAACCTATTTTTTACATAAGCAAAACCTTGCTGGATGCCGAATCTAGGTATCCATTGATGGAAAAATTGGCATGCGCGGTTGTAACATCGGCCCGAAAACTAAGACCATACTTCCAATCCCACACAATCGTCATCCTCACGACTTTTCCCTTACGGACAATTTTGCATAGCCCGAGTCAATCAGGCCGACTGGCTAAGTGGGCGGTCGAGTTGAGCGAGTATGACATCGAATACCGACCAAGGACGAGCGCAAAATCACAAGTGCTCGCAGACTTCTTGGTCGAACTTCCAACGGGAACAATAACCAATGAGGAACCAAATTCCACCTGGCTCCTCCTCATCCAAGCAAGGATCAGGTATCGGAATCCGTCTCACATCTCCAACGAGCGAGATCTTGGAACAATCGTTCAGGCTGGAATTCCATGCCTCAAACAACGAGGCCGAATACGAAGCATTAATCGCAGGTCTACGTTTGGCTCACGGCTTAAAAATACGTAATCTCCACGCTTACTGCGACTCCCAGTTAGTGGCCAGTCAATTCAGCGGAGAGTATGAAGCCAGAGACGAACGGATGGACGCGTACCTCAAACTGGTCCAAGGTCTAGCTCAAGACTTCGACTGTTTCGCCCTTACCCGGATCCCCCGTTCCGAGAATGTCCAGGCGGACGCCCTCGCGGCCCTAGCATCAAGTTCCGATCCAGGACTCAAAAGGGTAATTCCGGTCGAATTCATCGAACATCCGAGTATCGGACCACCAGTCGTCGTCAATCTCATAGAGGGTCAAGACGACGAGGAAGAAGAAATTACGATACCACCCCCATCGGAGCAATCTGATTACGGCTGTGATACCCCATGGCATCAGACGATTCGAGACTACATTGTCGACGGGCAACTGCCCGCCGAAAAATGGGCAGCTCGCAAGGTCCGAACACAGGCTGCACACTACGTAACAGTGGACGGCGAAATCTACAAATGGAGATTCTCCGGACCACTCCTGACGTGCCTGGAAGGAGAAAAGGCGAGAAAAGTAATGGAGGAAATACATTCCGGCTCCTGCGGCAACCATTCCGGCGGAAGATCACTAGCCGTGAAAATCAAACGCCATGGATACTATTGGCCAACAATGATCGGAGATTGCGAGAAATTCGCACGAAAATGCGAAAAATGCCAAAGGCATGCGCCAACTATCCGACAACCGGCCGAAGTTCTTTCCTCCATCACATCGCCTTATCCCTTTATGCGCTGGGCCATGGATATTGTCGGACCTCTGCATAATTCAAAGCAAAAGCGTTTCCTTCTAGTCCTTACCGATTTTTTCTCAAAATGGGTAGAGGCGGACTCGTACGCAAGTATAAAAGACGTCCAAGTCGAGAATTTCGTATGGAAAAACATCATCTGTAGGCATGGAGTTCCTTACGAAATCGTAACCGATAACGGGTCTCAGTTCATTTCCACCCGATTCGAGGCATTCTGCGAAAAATGGAAGATACGACTCAACAAGTCAACTCCCAGATATCCGCAGTGCAACGGGCAGGCTGAAACAATCAACAAGACCATTCTCGACGGACTGAAAAAACGCTTAGAGGCCAAAAAAGGTAGATGGGCCGACGAACTCGAGGGAGTCCTCTGGTCTCACCGTACCACCCCAAGGCGAGCAACGGGAGAAACTCCCTTCGCCCTGGTATACGGCACGGAATGCATGATTCCCGCAGAAGTAGAATTTCCCGGTGTTCGAAGAAGGTTCTTACCCGAACGAGAGGAACTCAACGATGCTATGCTCTTGGATGATCTCGACCTCATTAACGAGCGCCGAGATCGAGCGCTCATCCGAATTCAAAACTACCAGCACGCCGCTGCAAGATACTATAATTCCAACGTACGAAATCGTAGGTTCAATCAGGGAGATCTGGTCCTTCGCAAAGTCTTCCAAAACACCGCTGAACGAAACGCGGGAAAACTCGGAGCAAACTGGGAAGGTCCCTATAAAATCGAAAAAGTCGTCCGACCAGGTTCTTACGAAATAGCTAACATGCAGGGCATAAAAATCCCTAGAACCTGGAATGCGATGCATCTCAAAAAATACTATCACTAAACAAACCAACTCGCAATCACTGAACTACGAGACGGCTTGATCTCCGCAAGGAGTACGTAGGCAGTTTGTTGAAAGGCAAATTCAGCTGTCCCCCCTCATTAAAAAAGGGGGGGGAGTGGGTACGTATACTCGTATACTCCCAAAAAATCGAAATACTCCTACCACGCTTTTGGTGTTTTCGACTTATCAAAACATCCTCACCCGTAAAATCAGAACGAGGTCTTCGGAAATTAGTCGGCCGCTTAGGAGAAGCAACCTTTAGCATCGCGAGACCTCGCAAAAGATGCCTCAAAGTTTATTTCTTTCGAGCGAACGAAACCTCCGTCACAAAAAAGGCATATATATATGCACACACTAACACTTATTTTGCGCAAAATATTCAAAACAACGGCACGCGCCACCAAGTCCGATGCTGATCACATCGAACTCACAAACGTCCTAAACAGACATAGCCATCTCACGGAGATGATTCTCTTACATCCGACACAAGGATAATAGCGCTATAAAAGAAATCCGAAATTTTGGTCTAGCACTTCCGGTCTCCGGAGAGATGCTCGATTCGTATCAAACAAGTCATATAAGCCGAGAACCTATCGCGGACTTTACATCGATACGAATCAGGAAGAAATCGCGACAGGAAAAACGATAGCCTGTTAGTCACCGCACAATCCTTAAACCGAAAGTAAACCTAGGTCTTGCCCTAAACCCAGCACACTGGTCTCTAACATCTCAAAGACATGATATCGAAAGATAAGAGATTCTTAAACCATGCCTCTATGTTTATGTTCGACACCTTCAGCACCCCCGCAGAGTTCACATCTCGCGGAAGAACTCTCGAAACAGATCTCGAATGAAACATTTCACAATCGAAGAAGGATATGAGACGACAACTCATCACCTTCCTCCCCACTATTCACAAACTCATAAAAAGCGTTATCCGATTATCGTACTATAAAAAGAAAGCCGCGGAGCGGCAGGGATTCAAAGCCACACACGGCCAGTCCTGAAATACAAACAAGGCCATTCAAGGCCGAAACATAAAAACATAAAAAAAATCTCTCGCAAGAGATCTAACCCAAGTCACCCTCAGAACTTACGCCCCCTCTTCACCCGCTGCCTCGTCCGAGCCTGGAGCCGTGCTGCTTCCGTTCTCTCCGACCATTGGGTCTTTCCCCTCTGGGTCTTCTGAACATGTCCGAAGGAAGCACGCGGATTTCAGGTCGGCCAGGATGAGACCGAAATCTCCATCCTCGGCCGCCATATCTCCCTTGCAGCCGGACAGTCGGGCCTCTTCGGCCTCCAAGGCGGGGGAGTCTCACTTTGGAACGACCGAACCACGGCCATCCCGCCCTCAATCGTCGCCAAAGCGAGATCCCTGCTCCGGATACACTCGAGGGAACCCAGGGAAGCAGAAATCTTCGCCAAGCGAGCTTGAAACTCCGCACGAAGGGCATCCGTAGCCTCTTGGATCCCGCGGCGCGCTAGTCCCGCGTCACTCTCGATCTGACGCTGGAGTCGACGCACCTCCGAGGATTTGGCCTTCCTGGCCTTCTTTTCCTTAAGCAAGGAACTCACCGTCTTCCCAAGGTCCCTCTCAAGCTCTCCTATCGCAACCTCGAGCTTCGACACTTTCGCAGAGTGAGAGTCCTCGACAGCCGTCAACATGGCCTCGGTTTCGGACCATCTGCCCTGAAGCTCCACCAACTCCCCGGAAAGGCGACTGGTCTCAGAACCACATTCGCTGATCATCCCATCGATCAACGATATGAACTGCGAACGGTGAGAATTCTTAAGACTAAGTCCGAGAAAAGAATGCACAAAAGACGATCGAGAATTCAAACAAGAGACAAACCTTTCCGCGAAGTCCCGAGGCTAGGCTCGATCCACCTCGCTGCAAAGTCTCCCCGTCGCCACTCTTGGCGAGTTTCCTCTTCCGACTCTTAGGCTGAATATCCAGGACAGCGCTAGGAGCACGCAATGCAGAACGATTTCTTTTCTGACTGGAGGAGGAGGCATAGAGTCAGCAGCCTTCTCCTTGTCCTCGACGAGGATCGGAGTCGTGGAAGATCCCGCAGGAAGGGCTTGCGAGAGAGGAGCCATGACTTCGGTCCCATGACACGGGGCAACGACCTGCGCGGAAGAAGACGGAAACTCGGAGCCAGCTTGAGCTAGCTCTTTCTCGGCTTGGCGACGAACTAGTTTCTCTCAGAAAGAAAGATGACCGGCAATACAAGCCGGTGCTTCCGTCGGAGAAGTTAGAACCGGGGCCGGAGAAGTGGTCTCGCCCATCTCGACGTCGGAATTCTTCTTATCACCTTGGGAGGAAGACATGTTGAAAGGGAAGTTATGAAACTAGAGAGGTTTTTGAAGGAATGAAAAGGGAAGGTGTGAAGAAAATGAATGACAAGAGCTCACTACTTATAGAAGTATGGGTTCGGAATATCGTCTCGATAACTTTTTTCCGCGGAGTTTAAAATGTGAATTTCGTCCGATACACTTAAACTTGTCAAAGTCATCTATCCGCCCGCTAGAGTCACAACTCTAACGGGCTGGGGGGCTAACTGTTGGGGTCAAAAACGGTTACGACAAATTTAACATTAAAAACGTCCGAGGAAGAAAATAAGAATTCCTCCGAAGAGTACTTTTCGAAATAGATTCTTCCTTACGAAAAAGCTTTACGGAAGAAAGAATCGACATGTCCGACGAAAGCTCGAAACAAGTCGTTACGCAGTGACCAAACGTCCGTCCCGCTCGGTCCCTACGTAGCTACCAAGCTCAGGCCTAAGCTCGGTCGCTACGTAGCGACCGAGCGCTCGTCCCGCTCGGTCGCTACGTAGCGACCGAGCGATCGTCCCGCTCGGTCGCTATGTAGCGACCGAGCTCGGCCAAGCTCGGTCGCTACGTAGCGACCGAGCAATCGTCCCGCTCGGTCGCTACGTAGCGACCGAGCTCGAGCCAAAGCTCGGTCGCTACGTAGCGACCGAGCGATCGTCCCGCTCGGTCGCTACGTAGCGACCGAGCGATCATCCCGCTCGGTCGCTACGTAGCGACCGAGCTCAAGCCAAAGCTCGGTCGCTACGTAGCGACCGAGGGCTCGTCTCGTTTGGTCGCTACGTAGCGACCGGGCTCGAGCCGAAGTTCGGTCGATGTGTAGCGATTGAACTCTTCCGAATATCGACAGACATCAATCCATGCATTCTCGTCAAATCGTCGAATGCTATCTCCCGAAGACCGTAGCAAGCTCAGTCCGTGTTTTTCGCTATTCTAACTCATCGATCAAACTTCGCGGATTAGAAACCGCGGAATATTCGTAGTAAAAGTGTCGAGTCGGAAGACGGCCCAAAGGGACCTAAAACACGACTCAAGGCCCATCCTACGATTTCTTAACCGAAAGAACGTAAACCGCAGCATGGTTTACGCTTGGCCCACAAGGAAGGATAAATGTCAAGTTTCCGCGGATAAATACGGAAGTTTTGAAGATAATTGTGAAGATCGGGAAAAATGGAATATCTCCATTTTTATGCTATGACGGCTTAAGGGCAGAAGAGTAAAAGCGTAAACCAACCTTGGAGCTAGTATATAAGGAGTCCTAGGCGAGGAGCATGGAGGAGGATTTTTTCAGAGCAAACTTAGCACTTAGAGCAATTTAGGCAATTTTCCGTTTTTGTTATTTCGAGCTGCGACTCAATTATGTTTATCCGTCTTAGGGTTGCTAGAACTAGGAATCTCGCCGACAGCTCTCGAGCCCAGGCTTATACCTTGTTGTAAACGCTCATACGCAAATTCGGAATAAGATCTTCTTTGCTCTCTTTTTCGATTTCTTATTCTTTATCGTTGTTATTTTCGAAATTAGGGTTTTCCTAGTTTCCTTATTTAAACAGAAATTGACAGTGCGAATTTCGGTTCCCACACTTACGGACACAGACTGACACACACGGACACACACGGACAGCCACGGACGTTCTGTGTGTGCTGGTGGACACCCACGGACGTCCTATGTGTACTGAACAAACAGCCCACATGGGTCAAAATCATCCGAACAGTCCACGGGAAGGGTCAGCGTGCTGTGTCCAACGACCAACATGCTGATATGTCTACTGATGGACAGCCACGGACGTCTTGTGTGTGCTGACGGACACACACGGATAGCCACGGACATCCTGTGTGTGCTGACGGACACACACGGACGTCCTGTGGTTGCTGACGGACACCCACGGACGTCTTGAGTGTACTGAACAGACAGCCCACGTGGACCAAAATCACCCAAGGACCAATGTGCTGATATGTGTACTGATGGACAGCCACGGATGTCCTGTGTGTGCCGACAGACACACACGGACACAAAAAGACAGCCACGGTCGTCCTGTGTGTGCTGACAGACACCCACGGATGTCCTGTGTGTGCTAACGGACACCCACGGACGTCCTGTGCGTGCTGAACAGACAGCCCACGTTGGCCAAATCACCCGAACAGTCCACGGGAAGGGTCAGCGTGCTGAGTCCAAGGACCAACGTGCTGATATGTGTACTGATGGACAGCCACCGACATCCTGTGTGTGCTGACAGACACACACGGACACACCCGGACAGCCACAGACGTCTTGTATGTGCTGGCGGATAGCCACGGACGTCCTGTGTGTGCTGGCAGACACCGACGGATGTCCTGTCTATACTGAACATACAGCCCACGTGGGCCAAAATCACCCAAACAGTCCACGGGAAGGGCCAGCGTGCTGAGTCTGTCACACCCCCAATCCTGGATAGGATTGTCGGGAAAGCCATGGTTCGAGGAAACTTACCAGCCGGTCTTAGGACCTTAAAGAAGGCGTTCCATGGCCAAGATAGAGGGTTAAGGACGTCAGGATGCTAGCTGGACGAAGTGAACGGGTAGCTCGACTAGCTCAACGAAGCTAGGTTAAGCTCACTCCAGCTCGGCCACTACTAGGTCAGCTCCACTAGCTGGGCTACTAGCTCAATCAGCTGAGGCAGCTGGGAGTCAGCTTATCTCAGCTTGACGGACTGTTCGGGTTTCGGGCCGATTGTCCGGGTCCGGGCCGATGGCAGGCCATGAGGTCCAGCCATGTGGTCCATGAGTCGTTGGGCTCTTGTGGGCAGGCCGTGGGCTTGAGTACCAAGTCTGGGCTTGGGTTGGACGTGCCTAGAAGGTCTGGAGCCTTCTATATCCGAACAGGTACGATCTAGACCGTTGATTGTAATCGATTGACAAGATCTGTCCCAGAAGGATGCTTCGAAGGGATGTGGCTCTTCGCACATGACCTTTGGTTGCCTATATAAAGGATTCACGACCAGAGATAAAGGCATTCAATCATTTTCGTGAGAAACCAAAGGCATAGGCTAAATAGAAAGGGAGAGAGAGAGATCGGCCGGAAAAGGGTCGGTTGTGGTGGTTTAGTACCTCCGGCAAGGAGAACAGTTTTGGAGAGAGGAGGCCGTGTGGTTATGAATACCCAGGGTATAGAGAAAGGTCTGGAAAAGGACTACAAAGCCGTGGTTCAATCCAATAGGGTCAGTGGGGTAACCACCGACTCATCGGCTAAGACCATCGGGCAGTCCGAACCGGTCTAGCCATGGGCGTTTAGATTGTGTCCCATTCTTCTTATTATTTTCATCTAATTCTTCTTCTACTCCTTCTGTACATTGTCTTGGCCTTGTGGATATGTTGGGATTGGTTATAACCGTGGTTCTGGTTGAGTAATGCGGTCGCGGTCCATAACCGTCGAGTTAGGCGCGTGCATGGTCTATACCGGCATCAGGTGATCCGATTGGATAGGGGAGGTTCGGTTCTGTTCTGAACGGTTGAAACCCTTCCCTGAACAGTCACAATGGTTCATGACTTGTGTAGGTTAAGGCGTGGTCCTTTGGCCATAGGCCGGACACATGCACGGAGACGGTTAGGTCGAACAGTTGGAACATCTGAATGGGTGCTAGTTGCCAAGGGTCATGAGTTGCCAAGAGGCACGTGTGTCCAAAGCGTACTAGTTCCCAAAGGGTGTGAGTTCCAAACAGTGCCAATGGTTCAAGGCTTAGGCCGAACCAAGTGGACAGTCCGCAGCTGCATAGTCGAACGAACGGACAGTTAGTTTAACCGGAGTGTTACGTAGCAAGGTCTGATCGGTTGCAAGGCAATCTGGTTTGGGCTTGGGCCTTACTATGTGGTATGGATCCAGGCTTTGGTTTGGATCAGGTAAGAAGGTCCGTGAGCCTTTGGGCTGGACTTATTAGTGGCCGATCGCACCTAGATCTCAACCAGACGGTTAGACGGGACTATGGACGATCCGGCTATGGTTGGATGGTTCTAGCCGCAAAGGCTAAGTAGGATATCTTACAATCAACCTCGGGTTGGCGAGTAGGATAGGCGCCATGTGCCTTATGTAGGGCGTAGACCCACATGATGGCAATGGAAGGCCGGTTATATCAGTACATGCTAAGTGGACGATGGCTTATCAAGTCTAGTGGTTGGATCATGTTTCATAACGATGGTTCGATGGCCGAACACCAGTATGGATAATCACGCTGCTGGAGTAAGAGTATTGATGTGATGCTTCTAGATATAAACCTTGGTGTTGACAGCTTCGAGATTGACTGAGAGTCATGACGAAGTGTGTGGCTAGTACTATGTGTCGTAGACCATAGATACTGAGCCTAAGTGTGATTGTTCAAGGAAGCCCGTGTAAGATCTGATCATGGTTGAGTATGGACGACCTGACCTCTGAATGATGGTTCAAGGTGTCGGTCCTAACCTGATTATTGAATGCATCGGTTTGTATGAACAAATCATATATGTTGTCTGGGTTAAGTCCAAAGGCCGATCAGACCAGATGATGACTCATGAGTTCCAAGTCATGTGAGGATGGTTGGTTGATTGAATTAGGATCTAATGAGCTTTGTCAGTCCAGAATATGGACTTGGTACTGTTGCCTATAAGGCCAAAGGATTTCGGATTGTGCATGATCCTTTCATAGACTTCTCAAAGGGTACTTATGTCTGTCGGGATGGTTGGTTGAATGACTAAGTACCTAGGGGAGCTGTTTGATGCAGGAGTCAAGATAAGGACCATAAGTAAGATCATTGATTGATCATGGTCCAGCTGTCAAGTAAGAGCAATCTGAGTCAATGGAGGACCGATTACCTAATAAGCTCCAAGGATGTGGCAAAAGTATGATCTAGCATTTACTTATGTAGATCTAGATAGAATGGTTTAGGGGAATGGAACCTCAGAATCGTATGGCTTGGTTTGGGTTTAGGATTGACCTTTAAGCTAATTGGTAGTTGAGTAAATTGACCAAGGCTAAGGTGATTCGACCAGACAAGTGTTCGATTGGTTTTAGACCAATGGTTAACTAGAGAATAATTTGCTTTGTATCTAATGAAAGGATCTAGGCTATTAATGACTAGGGAAGTCTTTAACTAAGGTCTAAGTTAGCCCTCGCCTTTAGGCGATATTATAAATAAAGGGCCAAAATTAAGAGGTTTGACCAGGAAGTAAACCGAGCGACGTGAGGCATCGACCACGGCCTAGGCGGCCGGGATCGGGACTTACAAGTTGGTATCAGAGCATGCTTGATCCTGTTTAGGACAACGCTCTAAGATGTTGTGTTCCATACCGAAGTTATTTCCAAAACTATGATGACTATGGAACCTTAGTTGGGGTGAGCCAAGAAAGAATTGAGGTAAGCTAGGGTATCATTGTGAATGTGGGAGTTCTAAGATGAACCGGCTTAGCCAAGATACATTCTCCAAGGGCAAGAACCTAAAAACAGAAAGGTTGGTCGATCTAGTATTTAGAAGTAATAGACGGGTTGGAAGGGATGGAAGCAATGCAAGACTTGTTTATGGATGACCTGAACAAGGGAAGTAACATGGACCAGAGAGTGGCTTAGGTTGAAATAAACGTGCAGCATTCTACTGAAGTTAAGTGTTATCCCTTGATGGCCGTTCATAATAAGTAAAGCATATGCAATATTAAAATCTGACTCAAGGGAGACACTACATGACCAGTACACGAGTGGACTTCTGATCAGATGGATCAGTTAGGACTTGGTATAAGTCAAGGTAGGTTTCCATTGATCGAGTCAGATGGAATGAATCAATTCCAATCTGAATCCGTCCAAGGAAAGAATGAGGAAACTCATGATGTTCGTTCCAATGAATGGAAGAACATGATCTTAAGTACCGTAGTATGATGGGGATTGAGGTATATTAAAATTGCTCTTGTGAATGGTGTGAGCATTCGCAAAAGTAAGATGCCTTGGAGAATGGTATGTGACGTTTTCCAAGTGTGTGGTCAAACCGAGATCTTACTCATCTAGGTATCCACTGGAAGTGGAAGTATTCAAGTTATTGGCAATGCCATAAGGGATGTTATGAGACGTTCTTTGTGGTGTGGTCATGCACTGAGATAGTTTCCACAAGTGGATTTGTGGTGTGGAAACACACGTACTTTTCGACACAGAGGCTACACATAATTTTGTTAGTCCGGGACTGGTCGGAAAGAGTCTGTTCTGTCTGAGTTCTGGGGATGATTCGAGACTAGTGAGGGCAGCCGGTGGGGAAATTATGCATTCACTAGGGCTCATGAAAAATATCCCGGTGATGATCCAGGAGAGAAATCTGCCTGTAGATCTGATCGAGAAAAATATCCACGCGCCTACAGAATCACGAGATGATCCTAGGCATGAATCTGTTTGGGAAAGTATCGGGCCACTCTCGATTGCCACAAAGTTCGTGTGCAGTTGGAGACTGGCCCTCACCCGATCCAGTACCAAAGTCTAAGTCTGGGTCCAGCTCTAAGAAAAGTAGGGGTGTCAGCAGTCCAAGTAAATCGGATGCTTAGACAGGGTTGTGAAGTATTTTTGACCACAACTACCACTATGGAGCACGACAATTCGGTTGATCTGTCTGGGATCTCGTTGGTATCGAGATCCAATGTCTGAGTCCGGCTTTAAGGAAAGTAGTGGTGTCAGCAGTCCATCAGGATAGGATGGTTAGACAGGATTGTGAAGTATTTTTGACCACAATTACCACTATGGAGTACGGTAAATTCTGTTGATCTGAATGATCTTCCTTAGGACCCGTTGGTGTCCGAGTTTCCAGATGTGTTTCGTTCGCTACAGAGTGTCCCCTCTGATAGGTCGGATCCATTTATGATAGAACTGGAACCAGGGACAGCACCACTGTCCTAAAGTCCGTTTCTGATTGCTCCTGCCGAGATGGCCGAGCCCAAGTTGACCATGTCCGAGAGAGGACCATGGTCGCAGTACAACCAAGTCGGAGTTTGACCTACGGTTGAGAATGATCAAGTCCAGTAATGGACGAGGATCAGGCCACGACCTATTCGAAGATGAACCTATGGTCGGGGCGGTCGAGTCCTTGAGTGGACCAGGACCAGAATACGATCACGTCCGTAAGTGGACCTGGATCAAATTATGACAAGGTCCAGTAAAGGACAGAAGTCAAGTCTGAGGCGTTTTTAGTCTGGAGTGACTAAGATCGCAATGTGGCCAAGCCTGAAAAGGTTGTGGCTGGTTAAGGGGATGATCCAGTACGTTGTGGCTGAGGTCATGAACCTTATTGTCCATAAAGGACGCAAGAACCATAACAATATGTTAGGACTCGTTGTAGGACGAGCAGCCAAAAGATTGGACAGAGTTCATGAGGACTTGATTGGTACATCAAGTGGGGGAGACTTGTACAACCATGGTCAAAGTAATTTGATCATCAAAGTTGTCATTTGGTGGTTCTGAATCAAGCTTGTTCTATTCCCTGATCAAGACTAGAATAAGTTCGGTTGGAATATTTTGTCTTGGGACAAGGTATAATCATCACCGGATTCGAGGATGAATCCATTGCAAGTGGGGGAGACTTGTCACGCCCCCAATCCTGGATAGGATTTTCGGGAAAGCCATGGTTCGAGGAAACGAACCAGCTGGTTTTAGGACCTTAAGGAAGGCGTTCCATGGCCAAGATAGAAGGTTAAGGACGTCAGGATGCTGAGACTTAACCTTATAAGAGAGAGAAGTCAGCTAGTACGAGTAAGACGATAGCTGGACGAAGTGAACGGGTAGCTCGACTAGCTCAACGAAGCTAGGTTAGGCTCACTCCAGCCCAGCCACTACTAGGTAAGCTCCACTAGATGGGCTACTAGCTCAATCAGCTGAGGCAGCTGGGAGTCAGCTCATCTCAGCCGGACTGTTCGGGTTTCGGGCCGATGGTCCGGGTCCTGGTCATTGGCGGGCCATGAGGTCCGGCCATGTGGTCCATGAGTCGTTGGGCTCTTGTGGGCAGGCCGTGGGCTTGAGTACCAAGTCTGGGCTTGGGTTGGACGTGCCTAGAAGGTCTGGAGCCTTCTATATCCGAACAGGTACGATCTGGACCGTTGATTGTAATCGATGGCCAAGATCTGTCCCAGAAGGATGCTTCGAAGGGATGTAACTCTTCGCACATGACCTTTGGTTGCCTATATAAAGGATGCACGACCAGAGATCAAGGCAGTCAATCAGTTTCGTGAGAAACCAAAGGCAGAGGCCAAATAGAAAGGGAGAGAGAGAGAGATCGGCCGGAAAAGGGTCGGTTGTGGTGGTTTAGTACCTCCGGCAAGGAGAACGGTTTAGGAGAGAGGAGGCCGTGTGGTTATGAATACCCAGGGTATAGAGAAAGGTATGGAGAAGGACTCCAAAGCCGTGGTTCAATCCAATAGGGTGAGTGGGGTAACCACCGACTCATCGGCTAAGACCATCGGGCAGTCCGAACCGGTCTAGCCATGGTTGTTTAGATTGTGTCCCATTCTTCTTATTATTTTCATCTAATTCTTCTTCTACTCCTTCTGTACATTGGCGTGGCCTTGTGGATATGTTAGGATTGGTTATAACCGTGGTTCTGGTTGAGTAATGCGGTCGCGGTCCATAACCGTCGAGTTAGGCGCGTGCATGGTCTATACCGGCCTCAGGTGATCCGATTGGATAGGGGCGGTTCTGTTCTGTTCTGAACGGTTGCAACCCTTCCCTGAACAGTCACAATGGTTCATGACTTGTGTAGGTTAAGGCGTGGTTCTTTGGCCATAGGCCGGACACTCGCTCGGACCAGACAGTCGATACGGACGGTTAGGTCGAACGGTTGGAATATCTGAATGGGTGTGAGTTGCCAAGGGTCATGAGTTGCCAAGAGGCACGTGTGTCCAAAGGGTAGTAGTTCCCAAAGGGTGTGAGTTCCAAATGGTGCCAATGGTTCAAGGCTTTGGCCGAACCAAGTGGACAGTCCGCGACTGCATAGCCGAACGGACGGACGGTTAGTTTAACCGGAGTGTTGCGTAGCAAGGTCTGATCGGTTGCAAGGCAATCTGGTTTGGGCTTGGGCCTTACTCTGTGGTATTGATCCAGGCTTTGGGTTGGATCAGGTAAGAAGGTCCGTGAGCCTTTGGGCCGGACTTATAGCTGGCCGATCGCACCTAGATCTCAACCAGACGGTTAGACGAGACTATGGATGATCCGGCTGTGGTTGGATGGTTCTAGCCACAAAGGCTAAGTAGGATATCTTACAATCAACCTCGGGTTGGTGAGTAGGATAGGCGCCATATGCCTTATGTAGGGCATAGACCCACATGATGGCAATGGAAGGTCGGTCATATCAGTACATGCTAAGTGGACGATGGCTTATCAAGTCTAGTGGTCGGATAATGTTTCATAACGATGGTTCAATGGCCGAACACTAGTATGGATAGCCACGTTGCTGGAGTAAGAGTATTGATATATTGCTTCTAGATATCAACCTTGGTGTTGATAGCTTCGAGATTGACTGAGAGCCATGACGAAATGTGTGGCTAGTAATATGTGTCGTAGACCATAGATACTGAGCCTAAGTGTGATTGTTCAAGGAAGGCCGTCTAAGATCTGATCATGGTTGAGTATGGACGACCTGACCTCTGAATGATGGTTTAAGGTGTCGGTCCTAACCTGTTTAACGAATGCAGCGGTTGGTATGAACAAATCATATCTGTTGTCTGGGTTAAGTCCCAAGGCCGATCAGACCAGATGATGACTCATCAGTTGTGAAACCGAGAATTTCAAAGAGAAAACATATTCTTACTTGGTTGAAAAACGTTTTGCTCAAACCTTTTCATGAATTGATTTCATTGAGCTGTGCTTTGAAAGAGATTTGGTGTAGGAAAGAGCATGAACTAAAATTGCTTAGGCCAAAGAATTCTTTTGATTTCGTTCATGATGATAATTTTTCAAATTTGGCATTGTCTCTTTCTTTCCATAACAGTTTCTCACATTGGCCTGATTTTGAGATTGATAAATCAATTTTTGGCAACCAGCTTACTTGCTTAATGCTTGCCCACGTCCTTGATGATTATCCTAAGTGCTTGGATCCTGTTTTTGGTGTCTTAAGGATAGAGAAACCCTTTGATTATTCCTTTACCAGATTTGATGTGGTTTCTCTAGTTGATTTGAATAAACAGGATAAGCATGATCAGTTTCTAAGGAGAGCAAGCACCAATGGACGCCTAAGTACTTGGAATTCCTTGATGAAAATGACTTCAAAACTCCAAGGAAGTTTCTGTCCATATTTTTCATTCCCTGAATTTTCCATGAATTTTAATTCCTTTGTATCTGATTCATCGTTTTTTGATATAGGTACTTTGGATTTGAGGACAAATCCTTTTGAAGAAGGAGGGAATGATACACCGCGGTCCACGGATCAGTACATGGAGCCGAACCAGCCTGGAGATCAGAACGTTCTGAACATTTCAACCGAGGTTCACATTTTTCACCGTACCGGACAGACTGACCGTGCAGTGTACTGGACAGTCCCGCATACGTCCGGAAAGGAGCTTTGGCTGGACCCATGGCCAGATGACCGATCTGACCATACTGGGGCTTGGCTTTCCCGTCCAACTTCACATTTGAAGACATATGGTCGAGCTAGAATCCACTTTGGACGAGCTGGACGAGGTGACACTTACTTGGAGCTAGATGAGCTGAGTGAGCTAAGTGACACTACTCTGGAGCTGGATGAGCTGAGTGAGCTAAATGACACTAGCTTGGAGCTGAATGAGCTAAGTAACACTGAAGATGGAGCTGGTTCAGCTGCTAGGCGAAATGGGCCTTTTCAGCCCAAAGAAAAGTTCATCAAAAGTTCACTATGGGATTGTTTCTTTCCAAATCCGACCAGTCCTTTCCTCAGTCCATTTAAAGCACATTCTCATCAAGAATACCAAGAGGGAGTCAGCAAGGAAGTCTTGGTCGTGCATGGGAAAAAGAATTCAACAAAAATCATTAATTTCGGTCTTTAGTCAAAGTCTTCATTTCTAGTTTCTATGTCTGGTTTTTAGCAAATTCTTCTTTGGATTTCTACAACTTGTAATCCTATAAATAAGGCCTTAGAGCCACGAAATAGACAGATTGTTTTTCCCTTTTTATGAGTTTCTCTCATTGTTCTTTGTTTAGAACACTTCTTAGTTTCTTGGTGAGGTTATCTCCAAGTTACGATACTTCTTTTGTTGGACCGGTGCGTCACATACGGCAACGATCGAAGTCTGGTAGCAAACCTTAGTGTCACCCCTCGATCCATCAGTTCTCAATCCTCTCGGATCTGAGTTCATATCAACCATACCGAAAGAGTGATCCATATTTTGGTTCTATCACTGTGTGTGCTGACGGACACACACGGACGTCGTGTGTGTGCTGACGGACACCCATGGACGTCCTGTGTGTACTGAAAAGACAGCCCACGTGGGCCAAAATAACCTGAACAGTCCACGGGAAGGGTCAGCGTGCTGAGTCCAAGGACCAACGTGCTGATATATTTACTGATGGACAGCCACGGACGTCCTATGTGTGCTGACGGACACACACAAACACACACGGACAGCCACAGATGTCCTGTGTGTGCTGACGGACACACACGGACGTCGTGTGTGTGCTGACGGACACCCACGGACGTCCTGTGCGTACTGAACAGACAGCCCACGTGGGCCAAAATAACCAGAACAGTCCACGGGAAGGGTCAGCGTGCTGAGTCCAAGGACCAACATGCTGATATGTGTACTGATGGACAGCCATGGATGTCATGTGTGTGCTGATGGACACACACGGACACACACGGACACACACACACAGCCACATAAGTCTTATGTGTGCTGATGGACACCCACGGACGTCCTGTGTGTGCTGACGGACACCCACGGACGTCCTGTGTGTACTGAACAGACAGCCCAGGTTGGCCAAAATCACCAGAACAGTCCACGGGAAAGGCCAGCGTGCTGAGTCCAAGGACCAGCGTGCTGATATGTGTACTGATGGACAGCCACGGACGTCCTGTGTGTGCTGACAGATACACATGGACACATACGGACAGCGACAGACGTCATGTGTGTGCTGACGGACAGCCCCGGACAGCCGCTGACGTCTTGTGTGTGCTGGCAGACACCCACGGACGTCCTGTGTGTACTGAATAGACAGACCGGCCAAAATCACCCATACAGTCCACGGGAAGGGCCAGCGTGCTGAGTCCAAGGACCAACGTGCTGATATGTGTACTGGTGGACAGCCACTGACGTCCTGTGTGTGCTGACGGACACACACGGACACACACAAACAGCCACAGACGTCGTGTGTGTGCTGACGGACACACACGGACGTCGTGTGTGTGCTGACGGACACCCACGGACGTCCATTGTGTACTGAACAGACAGCCCACGTGGGCCAAAATAACCCGAACAGTCCACGGGAAGGGTCAGCGTGCTGAGTCCAAGGAGCAACGTGCTGATATGTGTACTGATGGACAGCCATGGATGTCCTGTGTGTGCTGATGGACACACACGGACACACACGGACACACACAGACAGCCACATAAGTCTTGTGTGTGCTGATGGACACCCACGGACGTCCTGTGTGTGCTGAATGACACCCATGGACGTCCTGTGTGTACTGAACAGACAGCCCAGGTTGGCCAAAATCACCAGAACAGTCCACGGGAAAGGCCAGCGTACTGAGTCCAAGGACCAGCGTGCTGATATGTGTACTGATGGACAGCCACAGACGTCCTGTGTGTGCTGACGGACACACACGGGCACATACGAACAGCGACAGACGTCATGTGTGTGCTGACGGATAGCCCCAGACAGCCACTGACGTCTTGTGTGTACTGGCAGACACCCACGGACATCCTGTGTGTACTAATCAGACAGCCCACGTGGGCCTAAATCACCCGAACAGTCCACGGGAAGGGCCAGCGTGCTCAGTCCAAGGACCAACGTGCTGATATGTGTACTGATGGACAGCCACAGACGTCTTGTGTGTGTTGACGGGCACACACGGACACACACGGACAGCCACGGACGTCATGTGTGTGCTCGCAGACAACCTCGGACGTCCTGTGTGTGCTGGTGGACACCCACAGACGTCCTGTGTGTACTGAATAGACAGCCCACGTGGGCCAAAATCACCAAAACAGCCCACAGGAAGGGCCAGTGTGCTGAGTCCAAGGACCAGCGTGCTGATATGTGTACTGATGGACAGCCACGGACGTCCTGTGTGTGTTGACGGACACACAAGGACACATATGGACAGCCACGGATGTCCTGTGTATGCTGACGGACAGCCACGAACAGTCAAGGACGTCCTGTGTGTGCTGGCGGACACCCACGGACGTCCTGTGTGTACTGAACAGACAGTCCACATGGGCCAAAATTACCCAAACAGTCCATGGGAAGGGTCAGCGTGCTGAGTCCAAGGACCAACGTGCTGATATGTGTACTGTTGGACAGCCACACACGTCCTGTGTGTGCTGACAGACACACACGGAAGTCCTGTGTGTGCTGACGGACACCCACGAACGTCCTGTGTGTGCTGACAGACACACACGGACGTCCTGTGTGTGCTGATGGACACCCACGAACGTCCTGTGTGTACTGAACTGACAGCCCAGGTGGACCAAAATTATCTGAACAGTCCACGGGAAGGACCAGCGTGCTGAGTCCAAGGACCAGCGTGCTGATATGTGTACTGATGGACAGCCACATACGTCCTGTGTTTGCTGACAGACACACACGGACACACACACATACTGCCATGGACGTCCTGTGTGTGCTGGCGGACAGCCACAGACAGCCACAGACGTCATGTGTGTGCTAGCGGACACCCACAGACGTCCTGTGTGTACTGAACACACATCCCACGTGGGCTAAAATCACCCAAACAGTCCACGGGAAGGGCCAGCGTGATGAGTCCAAGGACCAATGTGCTGATATGTGTACTGATGGACAGCCACGGATGTCATGTGTGCGCTTACGGACACACACGGACACACATGGACAGCCACAGATGTCCTGTGTCTGCTGACAGACACACACAGACGTCCTGTGTGTGCTGACTGACACCCACAGACGTCCTGTGTGTGCTGACAGACACACACGGACACACACAGACAGCCACGGATGTCCTGTGTGTGCTGACGGACAGCCACGGACAGCCACAGCCATCCTGTGTGTTCTGGCGGACACCCACAGACGTCCTGTGTGTACTGAACAGACAGCCCACGTGGGCCAAAATCACCAAAACAGTCCATGGGAAGGGTCAGCGTGCTGAGTCCAAGAACCAGCGTGCTGATATGTGTACTGAGGAACAGCCATAGACGTCCTGTGTGTGCTGACGGACACACACGGACGTCCTGTGTGTGCTGACGGACACACACGGACATCCTGTGTGTGCTGACGGACACCCACGAACGTCTTGTGTGTGGTGACAGACACACACGGATGTCATGTGTGTGCTGATGGACACCCACGAACGTCCTGTGTGTACTGAACTGACAGCCCACGTGGACCAAAATTACCCGAACAGTCCACGGGAAGGGCCAGCGTGCTGACTCCAAGGACCAGCGTGCTGATATGTGTACGGATGGACAGCCACGGACGTCCTGTGTGTGCTGACGAACACACACAGACAGCCACGGACGTCCTGTGTGTGCTGACGAACAGCCACAGACACCCACAGACGTTATGTGTGTACTGAACAGACAGCCCACGTGGGCCAAAATCACCCGAACAATCCACGGGAAGGGTCAGCGTGCTGAGTCCAAGGACCAACATGCTGATATGTGTACTGATGGACAGCCACGGACAACCTGTGTGTGCTGACAGACACACACGGACACACATGGACACACACAGACAGCCACGGACGTCCTGTGTGTGCTGACGGACACCCACAGACGTCCTGTGTGTGCTGACGGACACCCACGGACGTCCTGTGTGTGCTGACGGACACCCACAGACGTCCTGTGTGTACTGAATAGACAGCCCACGTTCGCCAAAATCACCCGAATAGTCCACGGGAAGGGCCAGCGTGCTGAGTCCAAGGACCAGCGTGCTGATTGTGTACTGATGGACAGCCACAGACGTCCTGTGTGTGCTGACGGACACACACGGACACACACAGACAGCCACAGACGTCATGTGTGTGCTGACGGACAGCCACAGACGTCTTGTGTTGGCTGGCGGACACCCACGGACGTTCTGTGTATACTTAACAGACAGCCCACGTGGGCCAAAATCACCCAAACAGTCCACGGGAAGGGCCAGTGTGCTGAGTCCTAGGACCAGCGTGCTGATATGTGTACTGATGGACAGCCACAGACGTCCTGTGTGTGCTGACAGACACACATGAACACACACAGACACATACGGACAGCCACAAACGTCCTGTGTGTGCTGAAGGACAGCCACGGACAGCCAAGGACGTCCTGTGTGTGCTTGCGGACAACCACGGACGTCTGTGTGTACTGAACAGACAATCCACATGGGCCAAAATCACCCGAACAGTCCACGGGAAGGGTCAGCGTGCTGAGTCCAAGGACCTTACATGGGCGAACATGTATAGGTAATAGCTTACTTGGCCGAACCTTTATAGGTAATAGCTTACTTGGCCGAACCTTTATAGGTAATGGATCGTGCGCGGTGAAGCCTGTACTATGCAGCCAAGTCACGCCCAAGTCATGGTCGAGCCATTTATTTTCTCATGGTCTCTTCGGCCGAGTAATGTCCTGTTTGTTTTGGCCATTTGTATCATGGCCTCTACGACAGAGGAATGGTCCTTTATGGCCGAGTAATGGTCGACCCATATAACATGGTCTGTGACCATAGTACACGAACTTGTAGTATTGATCATGGGTTTATCATCTCTCCCCCTCATGACCATACTATAAGGTCGTGATGCTTGGGACAATTAAGCCTAATGAGTTTCCCTTTGTGTACATGTTTCACAACGTGAGATTTTTACGGGATAACTCTGTGCCTTTTCATTATTAATCTTTGCATCAAGTTTAGACTAGGATGGCTAATCCTATCATGCCATATAGTGTAAAATTTCGTGGTGTATCTCAATATGGTCACCACGGCTCTTGCCTCTTATCATACTGATCTATAGCATAGTTTTGATCAGCAGAGATCATAGGTATAGTCTTGACCACTTATAAGGTCTTAAGCGTTTTTCATCTTTAAATCTAAAGGAACTTGTTTCCTTCCTTGCCCATTGTTTCTACTTGGAAACCATTCATTATAACTTCAATGGGTCACATGTTCTTTTGGTGTGTGTAATGCCTTTTAAGGCAATGCCTTGGCCATAGTTGTGTAATGCCTTTTAAGGCAATGCCTTGGCCATAGTTTCTTACTAGGCTTGGGCGATATTATAAATAAAGGGCAAAAATTAAGAGGTTCGGCCAGGAAGTGGACCGAGCGACGTAAGGCTTCGACCACGGCCTAGTCGGCCGGATCGGGGTGTTACAGGAAGGGCCAGCGTGCTGAGTCCAAAGACCAACGTGCTGATGTGTGTACTGATGGACAGCCACGGACGTCCAGTGTGTGCTGACGGACACAGACGGACACACACGAACAGCCACAGACGTCCTGTGTGTGATGGCGGACAGCCACTGACATCCTCTGTGTACTGAACAGACAGCCCACGTGGGCTAAAATCACCCGAAAAGTCCACGGGAAGGGTCAGCGTGCGGAGTCCAAGGACCAACGTTCTGATATGTGTAGAGATGGACAGCCACAGACGTCCTGTGTGGGCTGCCGGACACACACAGACACACACAGACAGCGACGGACATCCTGTGTGTGCTGAAGGAAACACACGGACGTCCTGTGTATGCTGACGGACACCCACGGACGTCCTTTGTGTACTGAACAGACAGCCCACGTGGGCCAAAATCACCCGAACAGTCCACGGGAAGGGCCAGCGTGCTGAGTCCAAGGACCAGCGTGCTGAGTCCAAGGACCAGCGTGCTGATATGTGTACTGATGGACAGCCACGGACGTCCTGTGTGTCTTGACGGACACACAAGGACACATATGGACAGCCACGGATGTCCTGTGTATGCTGACGGACAGCCACAAACAGTCAAGGACGTCCTGTGTGTGCTGGCGGACACCCACGGACGTCCTGTGTGTACTTGAACAGACAGTCCACATGGGCCAAAATTACCCAAACAGTCCATGGGAAGGGTCAGCGTGCTGAGTCCTAGGACCAACGTGCTGATATGTGTACTGTTGGACAGCCACACACGTCCTGTGTGTGCGACAGACACACACGGAAGTCCGTGTGTGCTGACGGACCCCACGAACGTCCTGTGTTGTGCTGACAGACACCAAGGACGTCCTATGTGTGCTGATGGACACCCACGAACGTCCTGTGTGTACTGAACTGACAGCACAGGTGGACCAAATTATCTGAACAGTCCACGGGAAGGACCAGCGTGCTGAGTCCAAGGACCAGCGTGCTGATATGTTACTGATGGACAGCCACATACGTCCTGTGTTTGCTACAGACACACGGAACACACACATACAGCCATGGACGTCCTTGTGTGCTGGCGGACAGCCACAGACAGCCACAGACGTCATGTGTGTGCTAGCGGACACCCACAACGGCCTGTGTGTGGTACTGAACACACACCCACGTGGGCTAAAATCAACCAAACAGTCCACGGGAAGGGCCAGCGTGATGAGTCCAAGGACAATGTCTGATATGGTGACTGATGGACAGCCACGGATTCATGTGTGCGCTTACGGACACACACGGACACACATGGACAGCACAGATGTCCTGTGTCTGCTGACAGACACACACGGACGTCCTGTGTGTGCTGACTGACACCCACAACGTCTGTGGTGCTTCAGACACACACGGACACACACGACAGCCACGGAATGTCCTTGTGTGCTGACGGACAGCCACGGCCCCACAGCCGTCCTGTGTGTTCTGGCGACACCCACAGACGTCCTGTGTGTACTGAACAGACAGCCCACGTGGGCCAAAAATCACCAAAAACAGTCCATGGGAAGGGTCAGCGTGCTGAGTCCAAGAACCAGCGTGCTGATATGTGTACTGAGGAACAGCCATAGACGTCCTGTGTGTGCGGACGGACACACACGGACGTCCTGGTGTGCTGAGGACACACACGGACGTCCTGTGTGTGCTGACGGACACCCACGAATGTCCTGTGTGTGGTGGACAACACAACACGAATTAGTCATGTGTGTGTGATGGACACCCACGAACGTCCTGTGTGTACTGAACTGACAGCCCACGTGGACCAAAATTACCCAACAGTCCACGGGAAGGGCCAGCGTGCTGACTCAAGGACCAGCGTGCTGATATGTGTACGGATGGACAGCCACGGACGTCCTGTGTGTGCTGACGAACACACACAGAAAGCCCGGACGTCCTGTGTGTGCTGAAAACAGCCACAGACACCCACAGACGTTTGTGTGTACTGAACAGACAGCCCACGTGGGCCAAATCACCCGAACAATCCACGGGAAGGGTCAGCGTGCTGAGTCCAAGGACCAAACTGCTGATATGTGTACTGATGGACAGCCACGGACAACCTGTGTGTGCTGACAGACACACACGGACACACAGGACACACACAGACAGCCACGGACGTCCTGTGTGTGCTGACGGACACCCAAAGAACGTCCTGTGTGTCTACGGACACCCACGGACGTCTGGGTGTGCTGACGGACACCCACAGACGTCCTGTGTGTACTGAATAGACAGCCCACGTTCGCCAAAATCACCCGAATAGTCCACGGGAAGGGCCAGCGTGCTGAGTCCAAGGACCAGCGTGCTGATTGTGTACTGATGGACAGCCACAGACGTCCTGTGTGTGCTGACGGACACACACGGACACACACAGACAGCACAGACGTCATGTGTGTGCTGACGGACAGCCACAGACGTCTGTGTTGGCTGGCGGACACCACGGACGTTCTGTGTAGACTTACAGACAGCCCACGTGGGCCAAAATCACCCAAAACAGTCCACGGAAGGGCCAGTGGGCTGAGTCCTAGGACCAGCGTGCTGATATGTGTACTGATGGACAGCCACAGACTCCTGTGTGTGCTGACAGACACACATGAACACACACAGACACATACGGACAGCCACAAACGTCCTGTGTGTGCTGAAGGACAGCCACGACAGCCAAGGACGTCCTGTGTGTGCTTGCGGACAACCACGGACGTCTGTGTGTACTGAACAGACAATCCACCATGGGCCAAAATCACCCGAACAGTCCACGGGAGGGTCAGCGTGCTGAGTCCAAGGACCTTACATGGGCGGAACATGTTAGGTAATAGCTTACTTGGCCGAAGCTTTATAGGTAATAGCTTACTTGGCCGCCTTTATAGGTAATGGATCGTGCGCGGTGAAGCCTGTACTATGCAGCCAAGTCACGCCCAAGTCATGGTCGAGCCATTTATTTTCTCATGGTCTCTTCGGCCGAGTAATGTCCTGTTTGTTTTGGCCATTTGTATCATGGCCTCTACGACAGAGGAATGGTCCTTTATGGCCGAGTAATGGTCGACCCATATAACATGGTCTGTGACCATAGTACACGAACTTGTAGTATTGATCATGGGTTTATCATCTCTCCCCCTCATGACCATACTATAAGGTCGTGATGCTTGGGACAATTAAGCCTAATGAGTTTCCCTTTGGTAAATGTTTCACAACGTGAGATTTTTACGGGATAAACTCTGTGCCTTTTCATTATTAATCTTTGCATCAAGTTTAGACTAGGATGGCTAATCCTATCATGCCATATAGTGTAAAAGTTCGTGGTGTATCTCAATATGGTCACCACGGCTCTTGCCTCTTATCATACTGATCTAACATCGTTTTTGATCAGCAGAGATCATATTAGTCCTTGACCACTTATAAGGTCTAAGCGTTTTTCATCTTTAAATCTAAAGGATTGTTCCTTCCGGCCCATTGTTTTCTACTTGGAAACCATTCATTATAACTTCAATGAGTCATGTTGTTTTTGGGTGTGTGTAATGCCTTAAGGCAATGCCTTGGCCATAGTTGTGTAATGCCTTTTAAGGCAATGCCTTGGCCATAGTTTTCTTACTAGGCTTGGGCGATATTATAAATAAAGGCAAAATTAAGAGGTTTGGCCAGGAAGTGGGACCGAGCGACGTAAGGCTTCGACCACGGCCTAGTCGGCCGGATCGGGTGTTACAGGAAGGGCCAGCGTGCTGAGTCCAAAGACCAACGTGCTGAGTGTGTACTGATGGACAGCCACGGACGTCCAGTGTGTGCTGACGGACACAGACGGACACACACGGACACACACGAACAGCCACAGACGTCCTGTGTGTGATGGCGGACAGCCACTGACATCCTCTGTGTACTGAACAGACAGCCCACGTGAGCTAAAATCACCCGAAAAGTCCACGGGAAGGGTCAGCGTGCGGAGTCCAAGGACCAACGTTCTGATATGTGTACAGATGGACAGCCACGGACGTCCTGTGTGGGCTGCCGGACACACACAGACACACACAGACAGCCACGGACATCCTGTGTGTGCTGAAGGAAACACACGGACGTCCTGTGTATGCTGACGGACACCCACGGACGTCCTTTGTGTACTGAACAGACAGCCCACGTGGGCCAAAATCACCCGAACAGTCCACGGGAAGGGCCAGCGTGCTGACGTCCAAGGACCAGCGTGCTGAGTCAAGGACCGCGGGCTGATATGTGTACTGATGGACAGCCACAGACGTCCTGTATGTGGCTGACGGACACACACGGACACAGACAGACAACCATGGACTCATGTGTGTGCTGACGGGCACACACGACACACACGGACAGCCACGGACATCCTGTGTGTGCTGGTGGACAGCCACGGACATCCTGTGTGTACTGAAAAGACAGCCCACGTGGCCAAAATCACCCAAACAGTCCACGGGAAGGGCCCGTGCTGAGTCCTAGGACCAGCGTGATGATATGTGTCTGATGGACAGCCACAGACGTCTGTGTGTGCTGACGAACCACAGAACACACACAGACACATACGGACAGCCACGAACGTCCTGTGTGTGCAGACGGACAGCCACGGACAGCCAAGGATGTCCTGTGTGTGCTTGCGGACAACCACGGACGTCCTGTGTGTACTGAACAGACAATACACATGGGCCAAAATCACCCGAACAGTCCACGGGAAGGGTCAGCGTGCTAAGTCCAAGGACCTTACATGGGCGAACCTTTATAGGTAATAGCTTACTTGGCCGAACCTTTATAAGTAATAGCTTACTTGGCCGAACCTTTATAGGTGATGGATCGTGCGCG
>NW_022610497.1:35000-40000 GCF_000309985.2 Brassica rapa
AGAGGGTGCATAAAGCATGCTCTGTACGGAGAGGTTGCTAGAAAGCATGCTCCGTCATGTGATACCCTATCGGGGATACATGTCAGTTATGTTGGATGTTCTAACCCGTGTGCCTTTGTGGCTGCCAGTTAAGTGTTCCATGGTTGTGTATATGATTAAAAAGCTCGAGTGAGGATGTGTAGTGAAGGTGTAGAGAGTCTTAGCATATATTATATTATTATGCTAATGGTGGATTATATTCTGCTGCTTTTCTTATTTATGTTCTTGTTGAGTCACTTGGGTTTCCACTGGGGAATTCTTGAGTGATGATTATTATTGTTGTTATTGTTAGGTGAACTCCTCGTCTTAGATTGTTTGGGGTTGGGATGGCGAGGGGTTGTATTTGTTAGTTGGGGTCCTGGCTCACTGAGTGACATTAGGTTACTCATTAAACTCACCTATTGTTGCAGGAAACCTTAGTGGGAGACCGGGTAGCATGGAAGCTGGACGTTAGGAGCATCGGAAGTACTTTTGCCTTTCCTATTGTAAAACGGTACTACTTAAATTCTTTGAATCGATATTGGCACTAGGCCTGGATCCATCTGTAATATTTTACTTGTAACGAATCTTTACTATATTTAATAAAAGTGATGTTTTATATTCGTTACAATGGTTCTCTGATAAATTGACTTGTCTGGTCTAAACACAACGTTAGGTTTAGGTACGGGTTGAAAAGCCTTAGGCCGCGATCTAACGGAACCGTTAACTCATAGTACGGGTTGCAAAACCTTAAGCCATGATTTAGCGGGACGTGTTAGGGGATGAACTGGTCGATGTTGCGGATTAAGTTCTGTGACTTTGACTGGATTGTCCCTAGCCCGTCATGTAGCGCTTCCGGACAATGCTGTTGGGTTGGACGGTCAGTCCTGTTCTTGTTTGATTGTTGGCTGGCCGATTGGCCTTTCATCTCCAACCCTTGGTGTGGGTCGTCCGTCGGTCATGTTCTTATTTTATTGTTGGCCGATGGCTCGACCTATGCCTAGGACGGTTCGGGGGTGTTACAGAGGTGGTATCAGAGCATGGTTTCGTCCATGCTTTCAGAACCTGCGTTTTTAATCGGTTTTCAAATATTTTATCGAGTCATAAAATATTTGAAAGGGATTTAGAGTATTCCGGTCACGTCCAGCCATTCTGGGTAAGAAATTTAGGATTTACCTTTTCGTTGGTTGTAGATGAATAATCGGGGTGCAAGTCAAGGTAGGCAGTGGGGATGGTCGTCAAGAGATGGTCGAGCATTTGGGGATTCAGAACAAGGGTTTTCTACAAGGGGCAGAATGGATCACCGAGATGTGAGTCAACGTTATGGAAATCAGTTTTCAAGAAGTCAGGGACATAGTCAATCACCGTTGCCAGCAAGTTCATATTCAAATGAACAACCAAGACGAAGAGGGAATCAAGAGGCTGAAATTCCACTGGGAATTCTGGTAGATTTGTTTACTCAAATGCTACGCCAAGTTTCAAGGATTGCACAACCTGAGGAATCCTTAAACATGGAGTATCTGAAGATCTTGAAGACGATGAAGGGTTTGGAAACATATAAGTTCAAAGGAGGAATCAACACGTTTGAGGCAGAAGAGTGGATGCACATGATGGATATAAACATTGAAGCCATGATCTGTCCAGAAAAATACAAGAAGAGAGTGGCGGTTTACTATCTACAAGGAGATGCTCGTAACTGGTGGGAAAGCGTGGAACGTCAACATGGAAATCATATTACATCTTGGGATGTATTTCAAAAGGAGTTCAGAAGGAAGTACTTCCCACCCGAGGCAAGACATCGATTGGAGAGGCAGTTCATCAATCTTACCCAAGGGGATAGGACAGTACGAGAATATAAAGCGGAATTCACAAGTCTTCGTCGCTTTGTATTTAACGGCCAAGAGAACGAAGCAACAATGATCTGAAACTTCATGTATGGATTGCGATCTGAACTAGGTAGCAGTGTCGCGGTAGGCAACTATGGAAATCTCACAGACTTAGTCGAGAGGGCCGTAAATGTGGAAGTTGCGGTAGCAGCAGAAGCCAAGTATGAATCAAAAAGAAAAGGCGTTAGTGCTCAGAAGGGAAAACATATAGTTCAGTTCAAGGATTCCAGTCAGCAAGGCCTATCTAGGAAAAGAAGCCATGAATCAAAATCTTGGGATGGAAACCAAGGATGTTTTTATTGTGGAGAGGTTGGTCACATTGCTCGACACTGCATGGCAGAGAAAGTTGCATTAGCAGAAGAACATTCCCCACTTGCCCTACTGGAAGACAGACCCCCGAGAAAGAGAAGAAATAGGATCTAGATCTTTAGAAAAACCTTAACCTTCAGGCCTACAAGGTAAGTAGGGGTTTTAACTTCCTTGTTTGAGTGTTTATTTGCCTGATTGGTTCTGATGTGTTGGGAAAAGATTAGTTTTTTTAATAGACGTTATGTGCTTTTGCACGAGAACTTGTGGTTTGTGTTCTTGTTGTGTGTAGGAACGTTGTGGCAGGTACTGACCCCCGAAGACCAAACCCTTGAAGATTGGTGGCTATGTTGGGTACATGTTTGGTTCTGAGGAGATATCTATCGAAAGGACATGATAGATATGGAAGACTTGATCATCACAAGAAATCAAGTTGAAGAAGTGACTAAGTACGAGTATGGTATCAATCGAGAGGACAAGATAGTATTATACCGAATGAGTGTTCCAGCAGAGTAGAGGCAAGAGGACGACTCGGTGATCATTCCAGTGAAGAGATATGAAGACAATTGAGGAGACCTTGAGGAAGACACTCAAGGAACCGTTGTGGACAGCGTAAAGATATATGGAGACGAGTTGAGAATGTCGTAACGATAAGCGATTGCGCAACTAAGAATTCGAGGACGAATTCTATTAAGGGGGGGGGGAGAATGTGATAACCCGCCCTTCGGGATAAGAATGGTCGAGACAGAAGATTGGTCGAACACCAACTTGGTGGTCGAATCGCGGGCGATAAAGATCGATCGGGAAATTTTGAAGAACGAGGTGGTCGAAGAATTGATCGTGAGTTAACTATGACTCGAATAAGTTCCTCGACTATAGTTAGAAGATGTCTCAGATTGATCAGACGGAGGTTTTGGAAGCATCACATTTTTCAAGGACGATGGTTTTAGAAGCTCGACGTTTTTGAAACCCGACGTTTCTTAACCACTAAGTAATCCGCAAAACTTCATATTAGCGGAATATTAATTCAGAGACATCATAATTTGGGAGCAGGACAGAAATTAAGCATGACAGGAAGCAAGAACGACGGGGACGAAGCAAGACGGAAAAACCCGAAGTTACCAAAATCCCTAATTTTGGTATTATGGAATTCTTCGAGGAAGCCGGAGGCTCGGGAAATATTACCGTCAAGGTTATAATGGAGTCTGGAGTTTATTAAAAATATTCCGAACGTCAGAACGGGAGCAGGAAAATATTTGGGATTAATCGTGGGCCAAAAATATGCCGGAAGGGTCAAGATCGCGTAAATCGACCGAGAATCTGGAGGCGTCTCAATGCATGTCATCAGGACGTGGTGTCAACCATATGATAAGCTGTCTGTCTACACAAGCACGAGGTGTCGGCACGCATGGAAGCAGCACATACGGACTGACACACAGAAGAACGAGATATCGCCATATCTGCAACCGCAGCATGCTGATCGACATGTGGGCACCGTGTGTTGCCGTGCATGTGATCCAGACATGCTGATGAACATCTAGTCGTCCAGGAAGGATAAGAGGTGTCACTTTGCATGAGCCCTGGCCATGCTGAAAGACATGTGGAGCACGAGGTCCCGCGGCGCATGCACCCTGAGCCATGTGAGCCGACACACGGGCTGCCACCGACCTGAATCTGATTGGCTGCTGTATTCTATAAATAGGCACGCCCACCTTCTCATTTCAACACATCCAGACAACTTCGGATCAGTTTAAAAACCTGAAAGAAAGTAAAGAGAGAAAGCAAGAGGTTTCGATAGTTTTCAAGAGTTTTCAAGAGTTTTCGGGATCAGTTACTACACAAGTTTTGGATCGACGCCTATAGAAGTTTCTGTTTGAGTTGAAAGTTGTTCCAGGGAGGCCATTCAAGGTTAGGCACGTTATTGAGGTCATTTGCGATAGGAGGCCACTTGAGGTGTTCAAGAAAGGGTTTTGGTCGAGGATTCGGGCAAGGGTCAAAGCCACAACGAACCAAACACTGTGAGTCACGGAAATTGATTGCTGACTTGTTTTCATGCAGGTTCCTGTTACTTGGAAGTTGGATCATGGCAGGAGGCCGGGTCTAACTGAGTAACAGTTTGATTAGTTAATAGTCGAGGTTTGGTTGATTGAGTTGATAGCATGCTTAGTTATTGTTTGGGAATCGTAGTAGCATGCTAATGGTTAGGTTGCTTGGTTAGTTAGCGAATGCGAACCCTTAGATAATATCGCTAGGTTGTGGTTAGATAGGTTTTCTGGAATCTATCTTTGGTTGATTGCATGCTTGGATGATTATTGCTATTGTGTTATTGTATGTTTGCATGCAGGGATTGTGATGATGTTATTCGTTAGTACTATAGAATTTAGGTCATATAGACCAAATTTCAAGTATGTATTATTATGGTTGAGTTAGTAGAGGATCGGGATCTAGGCCATATAGGCTGAGTTCCTAGTTATTGTTGTACTTAGCGTCCTAGGCCATATAGGCCGGATTGCTAGTACTAATGTTTAGTATCGAGCTTTGTCGATTGCTTGCCTGATCAGCAATGCTAGGATGTTACGCGGCAAGGAAGGTTACGTAAGCATGTCCCTACGCGGCTTGGCAGAGAGGTTGCATAAAGCATGCTCTGTACGGGAAGGTTGCTAGAAAGCATGCTCCGTCATGTTGTATCCTTGGTGGTGCTTCATGTTAGTTTGCGGCAAGGAAGGTTGCTAGAGTATGTCCCTACGTGGCTGGGCAGAGAGGTTGCATAAAGCATGCTCTGTACGGAGA
>NW_022610497.1:47500-58669 GCF_000309985.2 Brassica rapa
CGATCGATGTGAAAATGTTGCATCGATCGTCGTGTGTTTGTCTATGTCGAGCGATGTCGACATCTCGTCGGCGGTCGATATTCAGGTCCTCCTACTTGGGTCTCCTAAATCTGAAAGAAATAAAAAAAAAGTAAATAAATGCTAGCTAATAAAACCAAAATAAAATACCTAATAGTGGGTTGCCTCTCACTCAACGCTTGGTTATAGTCATTTAGCTTGACTGTGGTAGTGATTGGCTATTTGGTGGATAAACAGCTGCTTGTTGGAAAACAAGCATCCACGTCATCTCTGCACATTCTGGACCAAGATGCAATGAAACTTCTTGTGGCCTCATCATTTCTTGTCCACTTGTCATCCATCTTCTTAAGTACATTGGAGATGTTCTGTAGCCTATCTTGAACGTTGTCAATGCTGATCTGGTGCTAGCCTATGTTGTCATAGGCATATGGTGAAAGTTCTTTCAGTTCCTTGTACATTGACTCTATCGTTTTGTGTATCAGCTGCTCGCCGGCTGGTGTAGACTTGGCGTCGATCGATGCAATTAAGTGTTCGTCGGTCGATCTCGGCGACTTACCATCAAGCGATTTCGCTCGCTTCCTGTCGATCGATGCTAATATCTAGTGTTGAGCTGCGATTTTCCTCTGAATGGCTTTGACTTCTTTCTGTAGCCATTCTGCGTGGCTGTCTAGTACTGATTCTGTTGTCGAATGAAAAGTAGATGTCATCGCAGCGTTTGTCAAGTCGTTCCTCCATGGTGTCTATAGCAGTGTAGATCTTGGATGTGATCTTGTCAACCTCTGCTGCTGTGTAGGGAAATAACTCCACAGGATTCTTGCCATCGCTCCATGGCCCTCGTAGCCTGTTGATCGAAAATGAGTTTGCCTGCAAAAAATTTTGATTAGTAAATTTATCAATATCCCTTTGGGCATGAAGTATTTGACTAGACAATTTGTTTAAATATAGCATGACTGGTGATACGAAACGGTCATGCATGTCCTCGTAAGTCTGCAGCCTATCATCCATGGCTGAGATCTTAGCGTCGAGCGATGTGATGGTACACACATCGATCGATGTGGCTGGTTGTTGGTCCTTCTTGCGAATGGTGTCCAAATCTTGATGTAGTAGCTCGATTTTAGTAGCTCGATGTGGCTGGTTGTTGGTACACGTCGTTTATCCTCGTGTTGATGTATGAGACTTCCCATTCATCCTTATGTTCTGCTGAACATTGAGGTTCTGCAGGGATCTGGTCTGTCGGAAGACTGGCGTTGATCGATGGTGCATGTAGTGCGTAGATCGATGCTAAGGTCGTGGCTTCCTTCTCAAGTTGCTGTCGTAAACTCTCAATTTCGGTCCTCATTTCTACCGTACTTCTGAAAATCTCATTGTAGCCTCTATCCAAAGGTTGATATGTATCTTCTACCAATGATTTGAGCTCCTCTCCCAGTTTTTCCTGAGCTCCACAAATACCAGTCACCAGCTCATTGATTTCATCTTTGGTGTAGAGTTCTGGTGCCAGTCTTGTGAGTGTGAAGGAAGTGGCTTGGCCTGGAAGACAGATATGGCTCTCTTCAAAAAGAGATGCTCTTTCCAGTAATTCCCTGATGTCGTCCTTTGTGACAGGTATCATCTCACCAGCTACGCCTCGTGCGTGTCCACACTCATCTCTGTAGACTCCATACTCGTCCCTTCGTTCCCAAGTGAACTTTCTGGCTCCGTACATGTCAAAAGCGCGGTATCCAAATTCATAACGTCTGTCGATCGACGTCGGGTCATCCTTATCGGTCGACGTTGGTGTTATCCTGTCGATCGATGTCCGAGTTGTCCCGTCGATCGATGCTTGGCCTTTTGTTTGGCATGATAGATCTGGATTGATTTCTGTTGCGGTGACTCCTACGTGTTTGTTTGGATCAGTTTGATTGACGTCTGAAGTGCCACGTTGCTGTGAGAATAGGTTGTCAGGTCCATTGGCCACTGAAGGATAACTGCTATGTCCTCTCTGGACACTTGTAAGATCCTTCCATCTATTGCACGTGCGTTGCCATCTGGGTCCCTGAAAATACCAAATTCATCAGGTGTTAGAAAACCGTAATCAATGTTTGCATTATCATTTAATTTAGAAATAGAAAGATTAGGTTTAAGAGTAGTATCGATCGATGTTGATACAGATGCATCGATCGAGGGCAGAATAATTTCTGCAGAACTTGTGTTCTTGAGATGATTGCTCTTCATGGATTTTCCTGTTGATGTAGATGGAAGAGTGTTCATCTTTTCTGCTTGTGTGTCTGCTCTGGTGTGTGGAGGTGGTTTCAGGGGTGCAAAACGTTTTAAATAGGTATCTATAAACCTAGTTGGAGAGGTAATATTCTCCTGCTCCTGGATTTTCGCTGCGGCGCGAATATCGATCGATGTTCCTGTATGGGTGTCGATCGATGTGAGCGGTTGTTTTGCTGGACGAGGGTGAGTATCGACCGATGTGGAGTGCACTTCGTCAAACAATGTTGGAAACGTGTTGGTGAACTTATGTGTTTCAAATCTTTCATCCTGCAAAGACATTTCTATTGCACGTTCGTTCAAATAATCCTCATCGTATTCCTCTGTATGTTCCTCGTTAGGTGAAGTAATTACAAGGTCAACTGCAAAACTTTCATGGAAACCACTGTCTGCCCAACTGCCTATGGAATAATCATCACTTCCTCTGTTGCTTGGAGGTTGGAAGGCAAAGTGTGGGTAACAATGATTAGGTAGAGCGAAATGGTCAACCGGCTGATCAACGTCGAGCGACGTGTTGTTGCGGTCATCGGTCACCGTTGACTCATTGGAATCGATCGATGGAAAGGTGTGGGTGTTGATCGATTCCGAGTACTCTGTTTCGTACTCTGCTCCACAATGGCATGCGCCAATGAAGCCAAGTTATTTCCCGTAATCCACAGAATTAATAATTTTTCTCTTAGGTCGGATAGTGTCGTAGTGGATGTTGGGGTCTATCAGCGTCAGACACAATTTGTTTTTGTTCATGTCACATACGCTCCTACTGTAGCTAGGAAAGATCTTCCAAGCAAAAGTGAAGAGTTCCAGTTAAGTTTGATGTCCAAGACATGAAAATCTACCGGGACAAGGGCCTTACAAATCTGTACCTCCAGATCTCTTATGATACCTCCTAGTCGTTTTCTGAAAGATCCACGAAGGTGAAGGATTCTGTTGAAGGTTCGATGGTCAAACCAAGATGGTCTGCCATGATCCTAGGGAGGATACTGACTGATGCTCCTGTGTCACACATTGAATGGGGAAATTCAACACCCTTGACTACGCATGGTATTGCAAACTTCCCAGGATCACTCTTCTTCGACAATGTGATCATGTGTCTCATCTTCTCTCTGACTTGATGAAACATTCTCCTAATGTCTTCCTCAGTTACCTTTGTTTCTCGGAAGAACATCCACAACCTGTGTGTGAAGTAAGCTTCATCAAAAGGTTTTTCGATTGGGATTCTAAGGTTTCTTTTAGTGAAACCATCCATCTCCTTATCGCTAGCTTCCCTCTTAAGGTTCTTAGGAATTTTCTCCTTTCTTTTCCTTAACCTTCTGGTGAACTATTTAAAGGGTTGGGTTTTGGTTCGGGTGGGCTAGCTAATGGTTTCGGTGGTGGTTTGAGTGCGTTGATATAGTCATTATCGATTGAGGGTAACCGCACTCGGTATGTCAGAGGTGCCTGTCGATCGATGGGAGGTGTGTTGTGACGATCGACGTCGGACTCATTCTGTCGATCGATGGTTGGGTCAACCGATCGATCGATTTTATCATAGAAAGGAGAGGTGGGTGAGGATGCTTAGCTGCGGATTCCTCATGAGTTAGAATTCAAACTGCATTGTATTCAGTCGATTTAGCAGACATCGTCGATCGATGACTGGAATAATCCGTCCATCGATCTTCGTCATGGTCTGTCGATCGATGCGAGTTCATCGACATCGGTCGACACCATTGGGATCCGCCGAGACTCATGGAGCTTTCGATTTTGAAGTCTCCCTCCTCAAGCTTTTCATGTCTCACCACTTGCTAGAAATCATCATCTATGATGGCATTTACGTGGTGTTTTCCTTTGTCAGCTCCTGCCTCTCTTGTGAAAGCTTCTTGCCTCTTTATAGTTTCACTAGTTTGAATCACTTGCGTTTCAAGTTTTCTCACCTGAGTCCCGAAGGTCTCGATTTTGGTGTTCAGATTGTTGTAGGCAGAGTCTATTTTACCGTTGAAATCCACGGTGATTTGTTGTTGTCCCAACAGTACTCGATCAAGCACTTCTTCGATCTTGCTTTCCTGAGTCTGGGGTGGTGGATTCTGGTAGTAGGAGTTCGAGTAGCTTTTGCTGTTGTTGAAGGGTTTTTGAAATTGTGAACTCTGGTTACAAAAACTTCTTTGGAAATGGTCCAAGAAGTAACCAGAGTTCACAATTTCAAAAACACTTCAACAACAGCAAAAGCTACTCGAACTCTTACTACCAAAATCCACCACCCCAGACTCAGGAAAGCAAGATCGAAGAAATGCTTGATCGAGTACTGTTGGCACAACAACAAATCACTGTGGATTTTAATGGTAAAATAGACTCCGCCTACAACAATCTGAACACCAAAATCGAGACCTTAGGGACTCAGATGAGAAAACTTGAAACGCAAGTAATTCACACGGGCGAGACTATAAAAAGACAAGAAGCTTTCACTAGAGAGGCAGGAGCCGACAAAGGGAAACACCACGTAAATGCCATCATAGATGATGATTTCTGGCAAGTGGTGAGAAATGAAAAGCTTGAGGAAGGAGACTTCGAAATCGAAAGTTCCATGAGTCTCGGCGGATCCCAATGGTGTCGACCGATGTCGATGAACTCGCATCGATCGACAGACCATGACAAAGATCGATGGACGGATTACTCCAGTCATCGATCGACGTCGTCCGCTAAATCGACTGATTGCAATGCAGTTCGAATTCTAACTCATGAAGAATTCGCAGCTAAGCATCCTCACCCACCCTCCCCTTTCTATGATAAAATCGATCGACCGGTTGAGTCAACCATCAATCGACAGGGTGAGTCCGACGTCGATCGTCACACCCCACCTCCCATCGATCGACAGGCACCTCTGACATACCGAATGCGGTTACCCTCAATCGATAATGATTACATCAACGCACTCAGACCACCACCTAAACCATTAGCTAGCCCACCCGAACGAAAACCCAACCCTTTAAATAGTTCACAAGAACCAGTTCAAGAAAATAAAGAAACTGAAGGGAGAAGGTTAAGGAAAAGAAAGGAGAAGATTCCTAAAAACCTTAAGCGGGAAGCTAACGATAAAGAGATGGATGGTTTCACTAAAAGAGTCCTCAGAATCCCAATCGAAAAAGCTTTTGATGAAGCTTACTTCACACACCGGTTGTGGATGTTCTTCAGAGAAACAAAGGTAACTGAGGAGGACATTAGGAGAATGTTTCATCAAGTCAGAGAGACGATGAGACAAAGGATCACATTGACGAAGAAGAGTGATCCTGGGAAGTTTGCAATACCATGCGTAGTCAAGGGTGTTGAATTTCCCCATTCAATGTGTGACACATGAGCATCAGTTAGTATCCTCCCTAGGATCATGGCAGACCAGCTTGGTTTGACCATCGAACCTTCAACAGAATCCTTCACATTCGTGGATCTTTCAGAAAAACGATCAGGAGGTATCATAAGAGATCTGGAGGTACAGATTTGTAATGCCATTGTCCCTGTATATTTTCATGTCCTAGACATCGAGCTTAACTGGAACTCTTCACTTCTGCTTGGAAGATCTTTCCTGGCTATAGTAGGAGCCGTATGTGACATGAACAAAAACAAATTGTGTCTGACGCTGATAGACACCTACATCCATTATGACCTCATCCGACCTAAGAGAAAGGTTATTAATTCTGTAGATTACGGGAAAGAACTTGGCTTCATTGGCGCATGCCATTGTGGAGCAGAGTATGAATCGGAGTATGAAACAGAGTACTCGGAATCGATCGACACTCCCAACTTTCCATCGATCGATTCCAATGAGTCAATTGTGACCGATGACCGCAACAACCCGTCACTCGACGTAAAGCAGCCGGTTGACCATTTCGCTCCACCTAATCATTGTTACCCCCACTTTACCTTCCAACCTCCAAGCAAGAGAGGACGTGATGATTATTCCATAGGCAGTTGGGCAGACAGTGATTTCCATGAAAGTTTTGCAGTTGACACTGTAATTACTTCATCTAACGAGGAACATACAGAGGAATACGATGAGGATTATTGGAAAGAACGTGCAATAGAAATGTCTTTGCAGGATGAAAGATTTGAAACACATAAGTTCACCAACACATTTCCAACATCGATCGCCGAAGTGCGCTCCACATCGGTCGATACCCATCCTCGGCCTGCAAAACTACCGCTCACATCGATCGACACCCACACAGGAACATCGATCGATATTCGCGCCGCAGCAAAAATTCAGGAGCACGACAATATTCCCTCTCCAACTAGGTTTATAGATACCTATATAAAACGTTTTGCACCCCCGAAACCACCTCCACACACCAGAGCAGACATACAAGCAAAAAAGATGAACACTCTTCCATCTACACATGTTCTGCAGAAATTACTCTGCCATCGATCGATTCATTTGTATCTACATCGATCGATACTACTCTAAACCCTAATATTTCTATTTCTAAATTGACTGATAATGCAAACATTGATTACGGTTTTCGAACACCTGAAGAATTTGGTATTTTCAAGGACCCAGATGGCAACGCACGTGCAATGGATGGAAGGATCTTACAAGTGTCCAGAGAGGACATAGCAGATATCCTTCAAGTAGCCAATTGACCTAACAACCTATTCTCACAGCAACGTGGCACTCCAGACGTCATTCAAACATATCCAAACAATTACGGTAGGAGTCGCCACAACAGAAATCAATCCAGATCTATCACGCCAACCAAAAGGGCAAGCATCGATCGACGGGACAACTGAAACATCGGTCGACAGGGTAACACCAACGTCGATCGATAGGGATGAACCGACGTCGATCGATAGATGTTATGAATTTGAAAACCGCGCTTTTGACATGTACGGAGCCAGGAAGTTCACTTGGGAACGAAGGGACGAGTATGGAGTCTACAGAGATGAGTGTGGACACGCACGAGGCGTAGCTGGTGAGATGATACCTGTCACAAAGGACGACATCAGGAAATTACTGGAAAGAGCATCTCTTTTTGAAGAGAGCCACATCTGTCTTCCAGAACAAGCCACTTCCTTCACACTCACAAGACTGGCACCAGAACTCTACACCAAAGATGAAATCAATGAGATGGTGTTTGGTATTTGTCGAGCTCAGGAAAGACTGGGAGAGGAGCTCGAATCATTGGTAGAAGATATACATCAACCTTTGGATAGAGGCTACAATGAGCTTTTCAGAAGAATGGCATAAATGAGGACAGAAATTGAGAGTTTACGTCAGCAACTTGAGAAGGAAGCCACGACCTCAGCATCAATAGACGCACCACATGCACCATCGATCGACGTCAGTCTTCCTACAGCCCAGATCCCTGCAGAACCGCAATGTTCAGCACAACACAAGGATGAATGGGAAGTCTCATACATCGACAAAAGGATAAACGACGTGTACTACCCTCTCAACAACAATGTGGACTGGCTGAGCACTAAAATCGAGCTACTACAGCAAGATCTGGATACCATTCCCAAGAAGGACCAACAACCAGCCACATCGATCGACATGTGTACAATCACATCCCTCGACGCTAAGGTCTCTGCCATGAATGAGAGGCTGCGGACTTACGAGGACATGCATGACCGCTTTATATCACCAGTCATGATAGATTTAAACAAATTGTCTAGTCAGTTACTTCATGCCCAAAGGGATATTGATAACATTACTAATCAAAATTTTTTGCAGGCAAATTCAGCATCGATCGACAGGCTATGAGGGCCTTGGATCGATGGCAAGAATCTTGTGGAGTTACTTCCTTACGCAGCAGCAGAGGTTGACAAGATCACATCGAAGATCTACACTGCTATAGAAAACATGGAGGAACGACTTGACAAACGCTGCGATGACATCTACTTTCCATTCGACAACAAAATCAGTGGACTAGACAGCCACACAGAATGGCTACAGAAAGAAGTCAAAGCCATTCAGAGGCAACTCGCAGCTCAGCACCAGATATCAGCATCGATCGACAGGAAGCGAGCGAAATCGCTCGATGGTAAGTCGCCAAGATCGACCGCCGCCCACATAATCGCATCGATTGACGCTGATTCTACACTAGTCGGCGAGCAGCTGATACACAAGACGTTAGAGTCAATGCAAAAAGAACTGACAGAACTTTCAGCATACGCCTATGACAACATAGGCTGGCACAAGGTCAGCATTGACAACATTCAAGATAGGCTACAAAACATCTCCAATGCACTTGAAAAGATGGATTACAAATGGACAAGAAATGATGAGGCCACAAGAAGTTTCATTGCATCTTGGTCCAGAATGTGCAGAGATGATGTGGATGCTTGCTTTCCAACAAGCAGCTGTTTCTCCACCAAATAGCCAATCACTACCACAGTCAAGCTAAATGACTATAACCAAGCGCTGAGTGGGAGGCAACCCACTATTAGGTATTTCATTTTGGTTTTATTAGCTAGCATTTATTTACTTTCGTTTTATTTCTTTCAGATTTAGGAGACCCAAGTAGGAGGACCTGAATATCGACCGCCGACGAGAAGTCGACATCGCTCGACATGGACAACCACACGACGATCGATGTAACATATTTCCATTGATCGATATCTACTCCGGTCAGATGTATCTTCCCTACTTGTTACATTTCGTACATCATGAACTATTTCATCTTAACTCCGACTGAGTTACACTAAGACAGTGTAATTTAAGTCTGGGGGGGGGGAGATTTACTGATATAATTCATTTTATTCTTATATAAAAGGAATTTTAATAAATTATGCTTAGCTACTGAAAATAAGGACTATAATCTTATATTGATTTAAACTTGAATATCTAACCAATCTTTAGCACCATTTTAGATTTACTGATTGCAGATAGCACTATAGATGCTAAAGCAGATCAACCTATCAACTACACACTTTCCTTGAAACGTATGAAGCAACCAAAGCTGATTTCCAACACTAAACCTGACAAACCTCTTGTCTTGGTGCTTGGTATACATGGGATCGGATTCTTCAGACAAGTCAGGAAGGTAATGCCTGGTGTAGATTATTTATCACATTTTCTCTCTCTAAATTTCGACCCTAGAATAGTTAGTGAGTATATAAAAAAAAATAAATTAAAAAAAAATTAATAAGATCTATTGTTTACTTAGGATGGGTCTGAACAGGACTTGGTGGCAAACACCATTAAGACTTAATTCATAAAGGCTCCAATAAAAGAGTTCGAAACGGGACTTGGAGGCGGCAATCTTCAAGGCTCGCTTTCGCAAAGAACTCTTGGATATAGGTCAAAAAGAAGTGAACAGAATTGTGGGAACCGAAATTTGCACTGTCGATTTCCGTTTAAATAAGGAAACTAGGAAAATCCTAATTTCCCAAAGGACCCGGATATCTGCTAATTACCACACGTCAAGCAATCAGAACACGAGAATAACAACGATAAAGTATAAGAAATCAAAAAAGAGAGCAAAGAGGATCTTATTTCCAAATTTGCGTATGAGCGTTTACAACAAGGTATAGACCTGGGCTCGAGAGCTGTCGGCGAGATTCCTAGTTCTAGCAACCCTAAGACGGCTAAACCTAATTGAGTCGCAGCTCGAAACAACAAAAACGGAAAAATGCCTAAATTGCTCTAAGTGCTAAGTTTGCTCTGAAAAAGTTCTCCCCCATGCTCCTCTCCTAAGACTCCTTATATACTAGCTCCAAGGTCGGTTTACGCTTTTACTCTTCTGCCCTTAAGCCGTCATAGCATAAAAATGGAGATATTCCATTTTTCCCGATCTTCACAATTATCTTCAAAACTTCTGTATTTATCCGCGGAAACTTGACATTTATCCTTCCTTGTGGACCAAGCGTAAACCGTGCTGTGGTTTACGGGCTTTTTGTTAAGAAATCGTAGGATGGGCCTCGAGTCGTGTTTTAGGTCCCTTTGGGCCGTCTTCCGACTCAACACGTTTACTACGAATTCTTTCGATAAAGAACGAAGTTTCCGCAGTTTTTAATTTGCAAAGTCCGATCGATGATCTAGAATAGCGGAAAGCATGAACTGAGCTTGCTACGGTCTTCGGGAGATAGCTTTTGAAGGTTTGACGAGAATGCATGGACTGGTGTCGTATCGATGTTCGGAAGAGCTCGATCGCTATGCAACGACCAAACTTTGGCTCAAGCCCGGTCGCTACGTAGCGACCGAGCTTTGGCTCGAGCTTGGTTTCTACGTAGGGACCGAGCGGGATGAGCGCTCGGTCGCTACGTAGCGACCGAGCGGGATGAGGCTTGGTCGCTACGTAGTGACCGAGCTTTGCTCGGGCTCGGTTGCTATGTAGCGACCGAGCTTGGTTCGGGCATAGCGACCGAGCGGGACGAACGCTCGGAAGTGGCCACGACCTGTTTTGAGCTTTCGTCGGACTTCTCGATTCTTTCTTCCATAAAGCTTTTTCGTAAGAGAGAATCTATTCCGAAAAGTATTCATCGGGGAAATTCTTATATTCTTCCTCGGGCGTTTTGAATGTTAAATTTGTCGCAACCGTTTTTGACCCCAACAGTTAGCCCCCCAGCCCGTTAGAGTTGTGACTCTAGCGGGCGGAGAGATGATTTTGACAAAGTTAAGCGTATTGGACGAAATTCACATTTTAAACTCCGCGGAAGAAAAGTTATCGAAACAGTATTCCGAACCCATACGTCTATAAGTAGTGGGCGCTTGTCATTCATTTTCTTCACACCTTCCCTTCTTTATTCCTTCAAAAACCTCTCTAGTTCCAAAACCTTTCCTTTCAACATGTCTTCCTCCCAAGGTGATAAGAGAGATTCCGACGTCGAGATGGGCGAGGCCACTTCTTCGGCTCCGGTTCTGACTTCTCCGGCTGAAGCGCCGGCTTGTGTTGCCGGTAATCTTTCCTTCCGAGAGAAACTGGTTCGTCGCCA
>NW_022610498.1:0-26919 GCF_000309985.2 Brassica rapa
GATAATTTCGTTTGCTTTCATTCTTTTGAGTTTTACTCTCATTGTTCTTTGTTTAGAACACTTCTTAGTTTCTTGGTGAGGTTAACTCCAAGTTTTGAATCCTTCTTTGTTTGGGACCGGTGCGTCACATCCGGCAACGATCGAAGTCCTGGTAGTATCTTTGGGCTATTCCGCAACCCTTAGTGTCACCCCTCGATCCATCAGTTCTCATTCCTCTCGGATCTGAGTTCATATCAACCTTACCGAAAGAGTGATCCTTATTTTGGTTCTATCACTGACCCTCCCGCGTGACTGTTCGGGTTGATTTTGGCCACGTGGGCTGTCTGTTCAGTACACACAGGACGTCCGTGGGTGTCCGCAAGCACACACAGGACGTCTGTGGCTGTCCGTGTGAGTCCGTGTGTGTCCGTCTGTGCCCGTCAGCAGACACATGACGTCTGTGACTGTCCATCAGTACACATATCAGTCTAAAGTAGCCAGTTTTGAAGTCACGGCCTATCTTGAGTTCCACTCGTCCGAATCCAATCTGTCTTGACCGTTGCTCTTAAAATGCCAATCAGTACGGGAAATACGAGCTCCAGTTTGGTGAGTTCGATCGACTGGACATGGGTATTGATGAATCCTCTAACTGGTCGTACGGGCAGTACGTGCGGTACAGTACAAAATTGAGTTGCGATGGACTGGAGAAGAATTGGTACGTCCGTTTTGGATTCTGGCTCGATCGTTGGTCTCAGAATAACAAACAGTGCGGTAAAGCCAAGCTTCAGTTCGGTGAATTCCATCATCAGGTCGTGGATAATGTTGGAGATCCAATACGGACATCTGGGCGGTACATGCGGTACAGTCCAGAAATGTATAGCAATGACCTAACTCAGGATTCGTGCGTCCGAATGCGATTCCGTCTCGACCGTTCTTCATCAAATGGAAAACAGGACGGTGAAGACAATGTCCAGTACAGTGAAATCGATCATCTGGCCATGGTTCCAGCCAAAGCTCCCATCCGGATGCATGTGGGACAGTCCAGTACAGTGTCCGGTCAGTCTGGTCAGTATGGTGAAAAACATGAACCTCAGTTGAAATCTTCAGAACGTTCTGATCTCCATGCTGGTTCGGTTCCATGTACTGATCCGTGGACCGCAGTCTATCAGTCAGCGTACTGAGTCCAAGGACCAACGTGCTGATATGTGTACTGCTGGACAGCCACGGACGTAATGTGTGTACTGTCGGACACACACGGACACACACGGACAGCCACAGACGGACACAGACAGATGTCCTGTGTGTGCTGATGGACACCCACGGACGTCCTGTGTGTGCTGACGGACACCCATGGACGTCTTGTATGTACTGAACAGACAGCCCACATGGGCCAAAATCTCCCGAACAGTCCACGGAAAGGCCCAGTGTGCTGAGTCCAAGGACCAGCGTTGATAGAACCAAAATAAGGATCACTCTTTCGGTAAGGTTGATATGAACTCAGATCCGAGAGGATTGAGAACTGATGGATCGAGGGGTGACACTAAGGGTTGCGGAATAGCCCAAAGATACTACCAGACTTCGATTGTTGCCGGATGTGACGCACCGGTCCAACAAAAGAAGGATCGAAACATGGGATAACCTTCACAAGAAACTAAGAAGTGTTTCTAAAAAAGAACAATGAGAGAAACTCATAAAAAGGTAAAAAAATCTATTCATTTTTGTGGCTTGTGATTACATATTTATACTACTTGTGGTCAAAGAAAGACTTAAGAGTTTTTGTGGAAAACTAGAAACTTAGAAAACACAAACAAAGACTAAGACTTTTGACTAGAAATAAGTATGTTGTTGAATGCCCCTTGATATGACCACGACCTTGAATCCTTTTATTGATATTTCTTGATGCAAATGGGCAGAAGACCATCACCAAAGGCCTGGTTGAATTTGGAGTAAAACAAACTCAAATTGAATTTGTTATGAATTTTTCCGTGGGCTGAAAAAGGTCCATTTCGCCCAGCAACTAAACCAGCTCCATCTTCAGTATCACTTAGCTCATCCAGCTCCAAAGTAATGTCACTTAGCTCACTCGGCTCATACAGCTCATCTACTCTCACTTTAGCTGGTTTCAGCTCATGCACACTCTCTTCAGCTGGTTCTAGCTTGTGCACACTCTGTTTCAGCTCGTCCTTAATCTCATCAGCTGGCCTTAGCTCATCCAAGGTTGCATAGATGATAGGGAATTGACATGAACTGATGAGAAAACCTCGGTTAGGTCTAGTTGGTCGACAAGATCTCCACCTTGGGATGTGTCCATGACCCAAGCAGGTCGGTGCTCGAACCGAGGCGTATCAAGCGTGCTGATAAGTGTACTGATGGACAGCCACGGACGTCCTGTGTGTGCTGACGGACACACACGGACAGCCACGGATGTCCTGTGTATGCTGACGGACACACACGGACGTCTTGTGTGTGCTGACGGACACCCACGGATGTCCTGTGTCTACTTAACAGACAGCCCACGTGGGCGAAAATCACCCGAACAATCCACGGGAAGGGCCAGCGTGCTGAGTCCAAGAACCAGCGTACTGATATGTGTACTGATGGACAGCCACGGACGTCCTGTGTGCGCTGATGGACAGCCACGAACAGCCATGGCATCCTGTGTGTGCTGGCGGACACCCACGAACGTCTTGTGTGTACTGAACAGACAGCCCACGTGGGCCAAAATCACCCACACAGTCCACAGGAAGGGCCAGCGTGCTGAGTCCAAGGACCAAGGTGCTGATATGTGAACTGATGGACAGCCACGGATGTCCAGTGTGAACTGACGGATAGCCACGAACACACAGGGACAGCCACTGACGTCCTGTGTGTGCTGACGGACGGCCACAGACGTCCTGTGTGTGCTGACGGACACACACGAACACAAATGGACAGCCACGGACGTCCTGTGTGTGCTGACAGACAGCCACAGACAGCCACAGATGTGCTGTGTGTGCTGGCGGACACACACGGACGTCATGTGTGTGCTGACGGACACCCATGGACGTCTTGTGTGTGCTGACGGACACACACGGACACACATGGACAGCCACAGACGTCCTGTGTGTGCTGACGGACAGCCACAGACGTCCTGTGTGTGCTGGCGGACAGCCACGGACGTCCTGTGTGTACTGAACAGACAGCCCACGTGGGCCAAAATCACCCAAACAGTCCACGGGAAGGGCCAGCGTGCTGAGTCCAAGGACCAACGTGCTGATATGTGAACTGATGGACAGCCACAGACGTCCTGTGTGCACGAACGTCTTGTGTGTACTGAACAGACAGCCCACGTGGGCCAAAATCACCCACACAGTCCACAGGAAGGGCCAGCGTGCTGAGTCCAAGGACCAAGGTGCTGATATGTGAACTGATGGACAGCCACGAATGTCCAGTGTGAACTGACGGATAGCCACGAACACACAGGGACAGCCACTGACGTCCTGTGTGTGCTGACGGACGGACCACAGACGTCCTGTGTGTGCTGACGGACACACCGAACACAATAGACAGCCACGGACGTCCTGTGTGTGCTGACAGACAGCCACAGACAGCCACAGATGTGCTGTGTGTGCTGGCGGACACACACGGACGTCATGTGTGTGCTGACGGACACCCATGGACGTCTTGTGTGTGCTGACGGACACACACGGACACACATGGACAGCCACAGACGTCCTGTGTGTGCTGACGGACAGCCACAGACGTCCTGTGTGTGCTGGCGGACAGCCACGGACGTCCTGTGTGTACTGAACAGACAGCCCACGTGGGCCAAAATCACCCAAACAGTCCACGGGAAGGGCCAGCGTGCTGAGTCCAAGGACCAACGTGCTGATATGTGAACTGATGGACAGCCACAGACGTCCTGTGTGGGCTGACGGACACTGACGGACTCACACGGACGTCCTGTGCGTGCTGGCGGACACCCACAGACGTCTTGTGTATACTGAACAGACAGCCCACGTGGGCCAAAATCACCCGAACAGTCCACAGGAAGGGTCAGCGTGCGGAGTCCAAGGACCAACGTGCTGATATGTGTACTGATGGACAGCCACGGACATCCTGTGTGTGCTGTAGGACACACACGGACAGCCACGGACATCCTGTGTGTGCTGACGGACACCAACGGACGTTCTGTGTGTGCTGACAGACACACACAGACACACACGGACAACCACGGACGTCCTGTGTGTGCTGATGGACAGCCAAAAAACGTTCTGTGTGTGCTGGCGGACACCCACGGACGTCCTGTGTGTACTGAACAGATAGCCCACGTGGGCCAAAATCACCCGAACAGTCCACGGGAAGGGTCAGCGTGCTGAGTCCAAGGACCAACGTGCTGATATGTGTACTGATGGACAGCCACAGACGTCCTGTGTGTGACACCCCCGATCATAGATGACCGGAAATGACACGGTCGATGTTCCTCGATGGTCGATCTGAGGTTCTCAGAATACTTCCGATTGCCTTAGACCAACAATCAAAGAACACCAACGCTCCTATCGGATACCACTCTAGGCTTTTCAACCCGAGAAAGCAATACCTGATAGTTAGTTCGTCCGGACACGGACTAATATCATATGGAACCCGTACTTAAAAAAAAAACATTATTTATATATCATTCAAAATCATCTTACAAAATTTGTTATAAATTAACCTCGAGGTTTTCGGTCTACAAATCTTATTCCTAAGATATATCAAAATGACTTTGCAAGGATAATAAAACTACCGCTGGCTAATGCCGTTCCTTTCCGTCCTAGAGTAAAGGTCTCCCACCTACTGGTTACCTGCATATCAAATGAGTCATGAGTAACTAGTTTACTCAGTGAGTCTAATCCCACACCCAAACACATATCAATAGTATCCCGAGCAAGCGACACCATTTGAATGCAGTGGAATTATATTCCATAATTAATATAATTATAAGGCCTCTCAATCCATCCATGTGAATCTATCTTAAACATCACCTCCACGATACCCGCCAATCACTCATACTCTTAATATATATATATATGCTAAACCCGGAAAACCACCAAGGCTAACCGAGCCTAACGGGGAATAAATATAACCATCATCTCCATCAGATATTCCAAGATAGAACATCCAACGCTGCATGCAGTTACACGGCCTCCAGGGTGCGACCCCATCATCGTGTCTTCATGACCTTGATCCATATCGCAGGACCAATTCACGGCAATGCGGGACTTTCGGGAGAGTGAGTATACAATAAGACTTCACATGATTCACACTTATTAATAGAATACTTATAGATTAGTACTTGAGAACAAGTACTAAGGCTCGGGATAACCTCAAAGAATTACTCTTATCAATTCTTAAGTATTTAAACTAGATAAATACTTCATATATAAATATAGATCAAGGGATAATACTTAATCAATCAACAATAATTACTCCTTAATTAATCCATGATAAATCCTTAATTAATCAATGATTATCTCTTAATTAATTCATGATTAATTCTTAATTAATCAACCATATTCAATGTGCAATATACTCATTCATAATTCATTCATCATCTATCTAGACTCACCTTTAAATCCATGAGATTGGCTAAGGAAGACTAGACTCGAGCTCAAGCTAATCACACTTCACTTCTGGATCACTCTCGGTTCAGAACCATCACAAGGATCCGGCTGATCCGAATACTCTCCTTGGCCATCTGAATTCAAAACATAACAGTTGGAACATAAGGTTCACTAGTCTGGTTCAAGAAGAAACTCAACTCAGTTCATAACATTTCAGTTCAGTTCTCTCGTATCAGTTCGGTTCAAGACAGATTGATACCATGTTCAGCTCGGTTCAAGCTTTAACAATTTAACTCGGTTCATATCAGCTTAGTTCATGCTCAGCTAACTCCGGTTCAAATTAGTTCCCAACAGCTTAACTCGGTTATACTCAGACGACATCAGTTCAAGACAATTTCAGACCATAGACAGCTCGGCTCAGATCAGATCAGAACATACTCAGCTCAATTCAGTTCTAAACAAGATCAAATCAGTTCGGTTTAATTCCCATAATTCTTATCAGTTCGTCTACTGGTTCTATGAGACTGATTAAATCATAAATCAACCAAGACTGAAGAGAACAAGACCTTAGACAACTGATCCTGACAGGTTAACCAACATACAGCAATTGGTTCTCATCAAAACATGGCTGAATCAAGAAGCTGAAGCTTACCGGTTTTACTCAACTAATTAAACTTGACTGGTTGTCTCTCTTCAAGCTAACCACGAATTAACCTGATCAACACCACAAGACTCCATGGTTGGATTTATTCAGAATTTATCTCCAGTGTAGGCAAACAAACAAAACTTCTCACAGAAACTGATCCACAACCATCTTACCGATCAAAATCAAAGGCTGAAGAACATGGGTGATTCTCAACTTCAGGACACCAAATCTTCAGCTCTTAAACACTCCAAAACTCACTGATTAAAGTCACAGGATGATGAGAAAGAGTTGTCCATGCTCACTACTCTTCTCTGAATATTTTTCTGAATTTTTCATGAATCTTTTCTCACAGATTTTTCTCTCTTCTTTCTCTCTTTCTCTCTGAATTTTTCTCTGGTTTTTCTTGCAGGTTATGAACGTCCAGAGGAGAGAAGAGGGTATTTTATATCATAAGGAGTTGCTTCAGATGAGGGTTGGCTCCCACAAAAGACAAAGATGAGGTTAGACAGCTGGTGACATGCTTCAGCACACCAAGCAGCACAAGCAGCTGAACTTTTCCTTCCCATGAAGAAAGCTACAAGCAGGTGTGCAACTCACATGACTTTAATGTAGCAAGCAAGCTGGAAGGTGCAAGTCACATGTTCAGGTTAGGAAGAAAGCAAGCAGCCAGGCAGCACATGACATGCACATGACTCGCAAGCAGCTGAAAGTATTCAAGACCAGTTTTCGATAAAATGTTTCCCATCCATCGGTTCTCGTACAGCTTAGAAAAAACTCGACCATAATAATTAACACTTGGTCAGAACTATTAAGAGTAGGTACTTTGGCCTCGAGATAATCCCATCAAGAATAATTCACGGGGTCGATTTTTATTTTTAATTCTTGTCGAACCAACTCCAAACTGGTCGAGCGGGATTTTTCTCGACCAAAATTATATCTGCTCGTGAGGGTTATTACATTCTTCCCTCCTCAAAAGAATTCGTCCCCGAATTCTGAAAACATAGATGTACACTCTTTACTGAACTGTCTCTGAAAGGAGTTATGGATATTAGCTCTTTCCTTATCTTAATCTTCCCATATCAAAACAACTCATGGGATCCCTTGATTACCCCAACAGATCCTTTCTTTCCTGAGCAGCCACTTTCAAGATAACCAAATTCTTTACTCTGCACAACTCTTGTCAACTGCGGTCTGCATACTTTTTCTAACAATCTTGTATCTGTAGACTATGACTTCTCAACCTTTTCTATCTGACTTTCTCCCATAACAGCAACATGAAATTTGGAACGTTAGGTGATGTGCCATACGTGAAAGTAACATCTCCAGTCTGGTCAATGTTAACTTGATTAACCGTGCAACAATCAAACAAGAACATGCACGATAAATCACACCAACATGATTCAGACGAGGGGTGCTACTCTCAAATACGCACACTCACCCATTCCAAGAATGATTTCACTTACTGTATTCTTTACACTTCTGATCTATCTGAGACGCTCTTCATAATCTTCTGACTACTACTAGAACTCGGCAAGAAAGTGAGATCCCTAGGCTATTGCAGTGAATCCAAGTTGAACAAGAATATTGAACAGCTTACTTCTAGATAGCAATAACTCTTCCAATTCCTTAAGCGTAACTTCAAATTCTCTAGCTATCTGATTATTCACTGTATTCTGATCCTTGTCATCTTCTCTTTTCCCAATGATCAAGATAATGGAATACACATCTTCACCTTTTCCCAAAAGGTCTTCAACTCCCAAGACTGATACGAACGATGCTCCAATACTTGGTAGAATACCATTGTAGGCCAACAATAACTGGTCTTCTCTCAAAGACTTTCTTCCTCAACAACATCCTAATTGAGCTCGATAACTAGATAGCCAATCTCACTCTAGATAGAAACAAACCGCTCTAATGGAAGTACTAAGGAATGGGGATGGGATACGAAGGCATACCATAACTCTAAATGGCAGCCAGTACTTCCACGAATAAGAACAGTGTACTTGAATTCACTAAAGTGAATCCTTCCTAAAACAATGACACTACCCGAGAACTACATCTATGTGTTGTTCCCGCATCAAACACAATATGGGCGGAAAATTCCGTCCATAGGCAAGGTCTCATACGACACCTTGATCACTCCTTCACTTATTTATTTAATCATTCATAAATTTTTAAAATGCACACAACACGCAATGGGATAAGAAGCAAACCTGTGATTGGACCTTTTCAAAGGTTTTGACGGTCCAGGCAACTATAAAGTGTAGGCTCTACCCAAATAGCCTAACACTTGGATGTGGACTAACGGTAAGGAAAATCGGACTAGTTCAACAAGTGTTATCTTAGGTATAGGTAACGTAGATCGGGTAACTTCATGAGGAAGGGTAACCTAAATTCCTAACTCTTCACAAGAACCACCAAAGCGCGAATGATGCAAACGTTCCAGGATTTCCCAAACTTTGACAATCACGACCATTCTGTCTTTGCTAGTCACAACCATAACGGCTCAAGGTCCTCGATCTTGATCTGATGAAATGTACACCCAAAATCATCCCCAACGACTTACTTAACTCACTTCTTGAAACTGACCTTTGATCTGCAGCGGTTGGAAAATAAACGGTCCGCATGACTTGGTTAACCTCTTCAGCAATAATAGCTTCTTTAACATTCACGTCATACTCTAACATCTCCTCGAAGCTTTGAAACTCCATGGTCTTTTATCTACTCCAAAATTCTTGGCTAAGTTCCCAAAGATTTTTCGTATGATCTTTTGCTTATTCTCCAAACCATAATCGATGAATCCAATTCACTCGACCACGTATCTGGATGCTTGTGTAAAAAATACTAATTCCTGAACTCATGAAATCTGTCCAACTCGAACTCAACTCTCTGAAGTAACTCTTGACTCTCGACCAACAACTCATAGCGTTCATCTCCAAATAGCTTGCTGCCAAATCCTTCTTGTAATTCTCTGAATAACGGCCACGTGAATATTCTGCTCTGAGTGTTGGATCCCAAATCTGCCTCAAGCCAAAGTATACTTCTAACGGTTTAGTCCTTCTTCAGTATCTTATGGTCCCAACTTCTTCTTCTTTGCATCATAAGCTTCATGATATTCCGTTGCAAACAGAATGCTTCTGGTGCTTCCATCATCTTGTAATACAGTCAAACCATCTCTTCCTCCAACGCTAAGCTTGAAACAAATGCTTAAGAAATCATGCTTGTATGGCTGTGGTGCTTGTACGTCTTAGCATGAGCTGGTTAGACTTGAGAAACCGGAATAATAAGTGCATCTATGTGATCAAGTGTAGTCGAATCGCTCTGACCGGATCACAAAAAACACCCACCTTGACATCGATAACACACGAGTCCGGAGATGTATTCGATGTATCAATTATATCCCATAAATATCTCTAAAGTATTAGCATCCCCACTATAACTCAGAAGAACGGCAGGAAGGCATGAGGTTATTGACTTCTAGCAGGAAGGTAGTGAACCCCACCATGAGGGTAGCAAACTTGATCATGATGATAATAACCTCGGTAAGTACGCTCCATCCATTCAAGCTTGTCTCGGTACTTCTGCTATGAAATATCACTGTTAGGTAACTACCCATGACTATCTATCCTAAAATGAAGGAACAAGCCAGCATATCCTAGTTATCCTTGCGACTCATTTTGACTCAAAAAACATTTGAAACAAGTCCCATTCTAGCATCGTATAACCATGCTCTGATACCACCTTTGTGACACCCCCGATCATAGATGACCGGAAATGACACGGTCGATGTTCCTCGATGGTCGATCTGAGGTTCTCAGAATACTTCCGATTGCCTTAGACCAACAATCAAAGAACACCAACGCTCCTATCGGATACCACTCTAGGCTTTTCAACCCGAGAAAGCAATACCTGATAGTTAGTTCGTCCGGACACGGACTAATATCATATGGAACCCGTACTTAAAAAAAAAACATTATTTATATATCATTCAAAATCATCTTACAAAATTTGTTATAAATTAACCTCGAGGTTTTCGGTCTACAAATCTTATTCCTAAGATATATCAAAATGACTTTGCAAGGATAATAAAACTACCGCTGGCTAATGCGGTTCCTTTCCGTCCTAGAGTAAAGGTCTCCCACCTACTGGTTACCTGCATATCAAATGAGTCATGAGTAACTAGTTTACTCAGTGAGTCTAATCCCACACCCAAACACATATCAATAGTATCCCGAGCAAGCGACACCATTTGAATGCAGTGGAATTATATTCCATAATTAATATAATTATAAGGCCTCTCAATCCATCCATGTGAATCTATCTTAAACATCACCTCCACGATACCCGCCAATCACTCATACTCTTAATATATATATATATGCTAAACCCGGAAAACCACCAAGGCTAACCGAGCCTAACGGGGAATAAATATAACCATCATCTCCATCAGATATTCCAAGATAGAACATCCAACGCTGCATGCAGTTACACGGCCTCCAGGGTGCGACCCCATCATCGTGTCTTCATGACCTTGATCCATATCGCAGGACCAATTCACGGCAATGCGGGACTTTCGGGAGAGTGAGTATACAATAAGACTTCACATGATTCACACTTATTAATAGAATACTTATAGATTAGTACTTGAGAACAAGTACTAAGGCTCGGGATAACCTCAAAGAATTACTCTTATCAATTCTTAAGTATTTAAACTAGATAAATACTTCATATATAAATATAGATCAAGGGATAATACTTAATCAATCAACAATAATTACTCCTTAATTAATCCATGATAAATCCTTAATTAATCAATGATTATCTCTTAATTAATTCATGATTAATTCTTAATTAATCAACCATATTCAATGTGCAATATACTCATTCATAATTCATTCATCATCTATCTAGACTCACCTTTAAATCCATGAGATTGGCTAAGGAAGACTAGACTCGAGCTCAAGCTAATCACACTTCACTTCTGGATCACTCTCGGTTCAGAACCATCACAAGGATCCGGCTGATCCGAATACTCTCCTTGGCCATCTGAATTCAAAACATAACAGTTGGAACATAAGGTTCACTAGTCTGGTTCAAGAAGAAACTCAACTCAGTTCATAACATTTCAGTTCAGTTCTCTCGTATCAGTTCGGTTCAAGACAGATTGATACCATGTTCAGCTCGGTTCAAGCTTTAACAATTTAACTCGGTTCATATCAGCTTAGTTCATGCTCAGCTAACTCCGGTTCAAATTAGTTCCCAACAGCTTAACTCGGTTATACTCAGACGACATCAGTTCAAGACAATTTCAGACCATAGACAGCTCGGCTCAGATCAGATCAGAACATACTCAGCTCAATTCAGTTCTAAACAAGATCAAATCAGTTCGGTTTAATTCCCATAATTCTTATCAGTTCGTCTACTGGTTCTATGAGACTGATTAAATCATAAATCAACCAAGACTGAAGAGAACAAGACCTTAGACAACTGATCCTGACAGGTTAACCAACATACAGCAATTGGTTCTCATCAAAACATGGCTGAATCAAGAAGCTGAAGCTTACCGGTTTTACTCAACTAATTAAACTTGACTGGTTGTCTCTCTTCAAGCTAACCACGAATTAACCTGATCAACACCACAAGAATCCATGGTTGGATTTATTCAGAATTTATCTCCAGTGTAGGCAAACAAACAAAACTTCTCACAGAAACTGATCCACAACCATCTTACCGATCAAAATCAAAGGCTGAAGAACATGGGTGATTCTCAACTTCAGGACACCAAATCTTCAGCTCTTAAACACTCCAAAACTCACTGATTAAAGTCACAGGATGATGAGAAAGAGTTGTCCATGCTCACTACTCTTCTCTGAATATTTTTCTGAATTTTTCATGAATCTTTTCTCACAGATTTTTCTCTCTTCTTTCTCTCTTTCTCTCTGAATTTTTCTCTGGTTTTTCTTGCAGGTTATGAACGTCCAGAGGAGAGAAGAGGGTATTTTATATCATAAGGAGTTGCTTCAGATGAGGGTTGGCTCCCACAAAAGACAAAGATGAGGTTAGACAGCTGGTGACATGCTTCAGCACACCAAGCAGCACAAGCAGCTGAACTTTTCCTTCCCATGAAGAAAGCTACAAGCAGGTGTGCAACTCACATGACTTTAATGTAGCAAGCAAGCTGGAAGGTGCAAGTCACATGTTCAGGTTAGGAAGAAAGCAAGCAGCCAGGCAGCACATGACATGCACATGACTCGCAAGCAGCTGAAAGTATTCAAGACCAGTTTTCGATAAAATGTTTCCCATCCATCGGTTCTCGTACAGCTTAGAAAAAACTCGACCATAATAATTAACACTTGGTCAGAACTATTAAGAGTAGGTACTTTGGCCTCGAGATAATCCCATCAAGAATAATTCACGGGGTCGATTTTTATTTTTAATTCTTGTCGAACCAACTCCAAACTGGTCGAGCGGGATTTTTCTCGACCAAAATTATATCTGCTCGTGAGGGTTATTACACTGTGTGTGCTGACGGACACACACGGATACACACGGACAGCCACAGACGTCCTGTGTGTGCTGACGGAGACACACGGGCGTCCTGTGTGTGCTGACTGACACACACGGGAGTCCTGTGTGTGCTGACGGACACCCACAGACGTCCTGTGTGCACTGAATAGACAGCCCACGTGGGCCAAAATCACCCGAACAGTCCACGGGAAGGGCCAGCGTGCTGAGTCCAAGGACCAAGGTGCTGATATGTGAACTGATGGACAGCCACGGATGTCCAGTGTGAACTGACGGATAGCCACGAACACACAGGGACAGCCACTGACGTCCTGTGTGTGCTGACGGACGGCCACAGACGTCCTGTGTGTGCTGACGGACACACACGAACACAAATGGACAGCCACGGACGTCCTGTGTGTGCTGACAGACAGCCACAGACAGCCACAGATGTGCTGTGTGTGCTGGCGGACACACACGGACGTCATGTGTGTGCTGACGGACGACCACTGACGTCCTGTATGCGCTGATGGACAGCCACGAACAGCCATGGCATCCTGTGTGTGCTGGCGGACACCCACGGACGTCTTGTGTGTACTGAACAGACAGCCCACGTGGGCCAAAATCACCCAAACAGTCCACAGGAAGGGCCAGTGTGCTGAGTCCAAGGACCAAGGTGCTGATATGTGTACTGATGGACAGCCACAGACGTCCTGTGTGTACTGACGGACAGCCACGAACACACAGGGACAGCCACTGACGTCCTGTGTGTGCTGACGGACAGCCACAGACGTCCTGTGTGTGCTGACGGACACACACGAAAACAAACGGACAGCCACGGACGTCCTGTGTGTGCTGACGGACAGCCACAGACAGCCACGGACGTGCTGTGTGTGCTGGCGGACACACACGGACGTCCTGTGTGTGCTGACGGACACCCATGGACGTCGTGTGTGTGCTGACGGACACACACGGACACACATGGACAGACACAGACGTCCTGTGTGTGCTGACGGACAGCCAGAGACGTCCTGTGTGTGCTGGCGGACAACCACGGACGTCCTGTGTGTACTGAACAGACAGCCCACGTGGGCCAAAATCACCCAAACAATCCATGGGAAGGGCCAGCGTGCTGAGTCCAAGGACGAACGTGCTTATATGTGTACTGATGGACAGCCACAGACGTCCTGTGTGTGCTGACGGACACACACGGACAGCCATGGACGCCCTGTGTGTGCTGACGGACACCCATGGACGTCCTGTGTGTCCTGTGTGTGCTGACGGACACACACGGACACACATGGACAGCCACAGACGTTCTGTGTGTGCTGACGGACAGCCACAGACGTCCTGTGTGTGCTGGCGGACAGCCACGAACGTCCTGTGTGTACTGAACAGACAGCCCACGTGGGCCAAAATCACCCAAACAGTCTACGGGAAGGGCCAGCGTGCTGAGTCCAAGGACCAACGTGCTGATATGTGTACTGATGGACAGCCACAGACGTCCTGTGTGGGCTGACGGACACTGACGGACACACACAGACTCACACGGACAGCCACGGACGTCCTGTGCGTGCTGGCTGACACCCACAGACGTCTTGTGTATACTGAACATACAGCCCAAGTGGGCCAAAATCACCCGAACAGTCCACGGGAAGGGTCAGCGTGCTTAGTACAAGGACCAACGTGCTGATATGTGTACTGATGGACAGCCACGGACATCCTGTGTGTGCTGTAGGACACACACGGACGTCCTGTGTGTACTGACGGACACACACAGACGTCCTCTGTGTGCTGACGGACTCCAACGGACTTCCTGTGTGTGCTGACGGACACACACGGACAACCACAGACGTCCTGTGTGTGCTGATGGACAGCCACAAACGTCCTGTGTGTGCTGGTGGACACCCACGGACGTCCTGTGTGTACTGAACAGATAGCCCACGTGGGCCAAAATCACCCGAACAGTCCACGGGAAGGGTCAGCGTGCTGAGTCCAAGGACCAACGTGCTGATATTTGTACTGATGGACAGCCTTGGGCGTCCTGTGTGTGCTGACGGACACACACAGATACACACGGACAGCCATGGACGTCCTGTGTGTGCTGACGGACACCCATGGACGTCCTGTGTGTGCTGACGGACACACATGGACAGCCACAGACGTCCTGTGTGTGCTGACGGACGGCCACAGACGTCCTATGTGTGCTGGCGGACAGCCACAGACGTCCTGTGTGTAATGAACAGACAGCCCACGTGGGCCAAAATCACCCAAACAGTCCACGGGAAGGGCCAGCGTGCTGAGTCCAAGGACCAACGTGCTGATATGTGTACTGATGGACAGCCACAGACGTCCTGTGTGGGCTGACAGACACTGATGGACACACACGGACTCACACGGACAGCCACAGACGTCCTGTGCGTGCTTGCGGACACCCACAGACGTCTTGGGTATACTGAACGGACAGCCCACGTGGGCCAAAATCACCCGAACAGTCCACGGGAAGGGTCAGCGTGCTGAGTCCAAGGACCAACGTGCTGATATGTGTACTGATGGACAGCCACTGACATCCTGTGTGTGCTGTAGGACACACACGGACAGCCACGGACGTCCTGTGTGTACTGACGGACACACACGGACATCCTGTGTGTGCTGACGGACACCAACGGATGTCCTGTGTGTGCTGACAGACACACACGGACACACACGGACAACCACGGACGTCCTGTGTGTGCTGACGGAGACACACGGGCGTCCTGTGTGTGCTGACGGACACACACGGGCGTCCTGTGTGTGCTGACGGACACCCACATACGTCCTGTCTGCACTGAACAGACAGCCCACGTGGGCCAATATCACACGAACAGTCCACGGGAAGGGCCAGCATGCTGAGTTCAAGGACCAGTGTGCTGATATGTGTACTGATGGACAGCCACGGACGTCCTGTGTGCGCTAATGGACAGCCACGAACAGCCATGGCATCCTGTGTGTGCTGGCGGACACCCACGGACGTCTTGTGTGTAGTGAACAGACAGCCCACGTGGGCCAAAATCACCCAAACAGTCCACAGGAAGGGCCAGCGTGCTGAGTCCAAGGACCAAGGTGCTGATATGTGTACTGATGGACAGCCACGGACGTCCTGTGTGTACTGACGGACAGCCACGAACACACAGGGACAGCCACTGACGTCCTGTGTGTGCTGACGGACAGCCACAGACGTCCTGTGTGTGCTGACGGACACACACGAACACAAACAGACAGCCACGGACGTCCTGTGTGTGCTGACGGATAGCCACAGACAGCCACAGACGTCATGTGTGTGCTAGCGGACACACACGGACGTCCTATGTGCGCTGACGGACACCCATGGACGTCCTGTGTGTGCTGAAGGACACACACGGACACACATGGACAGCCACAGACGTCCTGTGTGTGCTGACGGACAGCCACAGACGTCATGTGTGTGCTGGCGGACAACCACGGACGTCCTGTGTGTACTGAACAGACAGCCCACGTGGGCCAAAATCACCCAAACAGTCCACGAGAAGGGCCAGCGTGCTGAGTCCAAGGACCAACGTGCTGATATGTGTACTGATGGACAGCCACAAACGTCCTGTGTGGGCTGACGGAAACTGACAGACACACACGGACAGCCACGGACGTCCTGTGTGTACTGACGGACACACACGGACGTCCTGTGTGTGCTGACGGACACCAACGGACGTCCTGTGTGTGCTGACGGACACACACGGACACACACGGACAACCACAGACGTCCTGTGTGTGCTGATGGACAGCCATGAACGTCCTGTGTGTGCTGGCGGACACCCACGGACGTCCTGTGTGTACTGAACAGATAGCCCACGTGGGCCAAAATCACCCGAACAGTCCACGGGAAGGGTCAGCGTGCTGAGTCCAAGGACCAACGTGCTGATATGTGTACTGATGGACAACCACGGACGTCCTGTGTGTGCTGACGGACACACACGGATACACACGGACAGCCATGGACGTCCTGTGTGTGCTGACGAACACACACGGGCGTCCTGTGTGTGCTGACAGACACACACGGGCGTCCTGTGTGTGTTGACGGACACACACGGGCGTCCTGTGTGTGCTGACAGACACCCACAGACGTCCTGTGTGCACTGAACAGACAGCCCACGTGGGCCAAAATCACCCGAACAGTCCACGGGAAGGGCCAGCGTGCTGATTCCAAGGACCAGCGTGCTGATATGTGTACTGATGGACAGACACGGACGTCCTGTGTGTGCTGACGGACACACACGGAAACACACGGAAACACACGGACAGCCACAGACATCCTGTGTGTGCTGATGGACACACACGTACGTCATGTGTGTGCTGACGGACACCCACGGACGTCTTGTGTCTGCTGACAAACACACACGGACAGCCATGGACATCCTGTGTGTGCTAACGGACAGCCACAGACAGGCACGGATGTCCTGTGTCTGCTGGCGGACACCCACAGACGTCCTGTGTGTACTGAACAGACAGCCCACGTGGGCCAAAATCACCCAATCAGTCCACGAGAAGGGCCAGCGTGCTGAGTCCAAGGACCAACGTGCTGATATGTGTACTGATGGACAGCCACAAACGTCCTGTGTGGGCTGAAGGAAACTGACGGACACACACGGACAGCCACGAACGTCCTGTGTGTAATGACGGACACACACAGACGTCCTGTGTGACACCCCCGATCGTAGATGACCGGAAATGACACGGTTGATGTTCCTCGATGGTCGATCCGAGTTCTCAGAATACTTCTGATCGCCTTAGACCAACAACCAAAGAACACCAACGCTCCTATCAGATATCACTCTAGGCTTTTCAACCCGAAAAAAGCAATACCGATAGTTAGTTCGTCCGGACAAGGACTAATATCATATGGAACCCGTACTTAAAAAAAACATTATTTATATATCATTCAAAATCATCTTACAAAATTTGTTATAAATTAACCTCGAGGTTTTTGGTCAATAAATCTTATAAATAAGAAATATCAAAACGCCTTTGCAAGGATAATAAAACTACCGCTGGCTAATGCTGTTCCTTCCCGTCCTAGAGTAAGGTATCCCGCCTATTGGTTACCTGCATCACAAATGAGTCATGAGTAACTAGTTTACTCAGTGAGCCTAGTCCCGCACCCCAACATATATTAATAATATCTCAACCAATCAACTTCATTTGTATGCAGTGGAAATATATTCCATAACTGAATATTTATATATAAGGCCTATCCTTTCATCATTGTGAATCTAATCATATACCTCACTTCCTATTCCCGTCTCTCATATCATTCATATAATCATATATATATACCAGACCCGAGAAACCACAAAGGCTAAACGAGTCTAGCGAGTTAGCATCACCATCATCGCCATCAGATATTCAAAAAAATGAACATCTAACGCTGCATGCAGTTACACGGCCTCCAGGGTGCGACCCCATCATCGTGTCTTCGTGACCTTGTTCCATATCGCAGGACCAATTCACGGTAATCATCATTCATACGGGAATATTTTGGAAGACAGGTTTATAATAAGACTTCACATGATTAATACTTCCATACTTAATTATATTTAATACTATACATATGTATTAGTACTTGAGAACAAGTACTAAGGTTTGGAATAAACTTCTATGATCATTCATAAATATTTAATAAGTGTTTACACTAAGTAAACACCTTACCAATTCAATATTGATCAAGAGACAAAGCCTATCAATCATCTACAATCAGTACGTTCAATCAAGAAATATATATTCACTACTCATCACTCATCTATCTAGACTCACCTTTGATTCCATGAGATTGGCTAAGGAAGACTATACTCGAGCTCAAGCTAATCACACTCAGCTTCTGGAATATTCTCGATTTAAAACCACCACAAGGATCCGGCTGATCCGAACACTATCCTTGACCATCTGTACCAATAACAGAACGGTTGGAACAAAGGTTAATCAGTCCGGTTCAACCCCACAGTTCAAGATTCAGGACAGCTACTAAGGCAAGTTCAAGGCAGCTTCAGTTCGGTTCAAACATAAATCATTTCAGCTAAGTTAGATGCTAGGGGACCATGAACTAAACTAATATAAATCCACACAAGGGATTAAGAAATTAATCCAGAGAGGAAGAAAAACAACTCAGCCAGCTGGTTACAATCTAAACTGATCTGGATCAAAAGGCAAAACAGTTTACCGGTTCAAATCAAACACTGTCTGAACTTAACTGATACTCCACTTTAAGATGAAGCCACGCCAAACCTAATCAGTACCACATCAAGAAAATGTCGGACTCAATCAGAACAAAGCTGAACCGCAGTCAATCCAACAGAAATGCTCACATAAAACTAATCCACACAACAACTTACATCTTTACCGATTAAAATCAAAGGCTGAAGAACATGGGTGATTCTCAACTTCAGGACACCAAATCTCCAACTCTTTACCACACAAATACTCACTGATTAAAGTCACAAGATGGTGAGGAAGGGTCTTCCAAGCTCCCTTCTCTTCTCTTATTTTTTTCTGAATTTTTCATGTATTTTCCTCACAGATTTTTCTCTCTTTCTTTCTCTCTTTCTCTCTGAATTTTTCTTTCTTGTTTCTGAGATGAATGAGCTCGACCAGGAAGAGGACAATGTAATAAATGACAGGGGAAACAGCAGGAGAAGAGTCAGCAAGAAAGGACAAAAGTTTCAGATCAGTATGAGACATGTGGTGAGCTGAATCACACTTTCCTTTCCATGAAGTAATGTCATTTCCTTTCCATGAAGAAACTTCAAGCAGGTGTGCAACTCACATGACTTTAATGTAGCAAGCAAGCTGGAAGGTGCAAGTCACATGTTCAGGTAAGGAAGGAAGCAAGCAGCCAGGCAGCACATGACATGCACATGACTCGCAAGCAACTGAAAGTATTCAAGACCAGTTTTCGATAAAATGTTTCCCGTCCGTCGGTTCTCGTCCAGCTTAGATAAAACTCGACCATAATAATTAACACTTGGTCAGAACTATTAAGAGTAGGTACTTTGGCCTCGAGACAGTCCCATCAAGAATAATTTACCGGGTCGATTTTTATTTTTAATTCTGGTCGAACCAACTCCGAACTGGTCGAGCGGGATTTTTCTCGACCAAAATCCTATCCGCTCGTGAGGGTCTTTACATCCTGTGTGTTCTGACGGACACCAACGGACGTCCTGTGTGTGCTGACGGACACATGGACACACACGGACATCCTGTGTGTGCTAACAGACAGTCACGGACAGCCACATATGTCCTGTGTGTGCTGGTGGACACCCACGGACGTCCTGTGTGTACTGAACAGACAGCCCACGTGGGCCAAAATCACCCAAACAGTCCATGGGAAGGGCCAACGTGCTGATTCCAAGGACCAACGTGCTGATATGTGTACTGATGGACAGCCACAGACGTCCTGTGTTTGCTGACAGACACACACGGACACACACGGACAGCCACGGATGTCCTGTGTGTGCTGACGGACACACACGGACGTCATGTGTATGCAGGCAGACACCCACGGACGTCCTGTCCATGTGGGCCAAAATCACCCGAACAGTCCACGGGAAGGGTCAGTGTGCTGAGTCCAAGGACCAACGTGCTGATATGTGTACTGATGGACAGCCACAGACGTCCTGTGTGTGCTGACGGACAAACACACGGACACACACGGACAGCCACAGACGTCCTGTGTGTGCTGACGGACACACACGGGCGTCCTCTGTGTGCTGACGGACACACACGGGCGTCCTGTGTGTGCTGATGGACACCCACAGACGTCTTGTGTGTACTGAACAGACAGCCCACGTGGGCCAAAATCACCCGAACAGTCCACGGGAAGGGCCAGCGAGCTGAGTCCAAGGACCAGCGTGCTGATATGTGTACTGATGGACAGCCACGGACGTCCTGTGTGTGCTGACGGACAGCCACGAACAGCCATGGACGTCCTGTGTGTGCTGGCGGACACCCACTGTAAGACCCGATCCTGGCCGCCTAGGCCGCGGTCGATGCCTCACGTCGCTCGGTCCACTTCCTGGCCGAACCTCTTAATTTCTGCCCTTTATTTATAATATCGCCTAAAGGCGAGGGCTAACTTAGACCTTAGCTAAAGACTTACCTAGTCATTAATAACCTAGATCCTTTAAACAGATACGCAGCGGAATATTCTCTAGTTAACCATTGGTCTAAAACCAATATAACACTTGTCTGGTCGAGTCACCTTAGCCTTGGTCAGTTTACTCAACTACCAATTAGCTTAAAGGTCAATCCTAAACCCAAACAAAGCCATACGATTCTGAGTTTCCATTCCCCTAAACCATTCTATCTAGATCTACATAAGTAAATGCTAGATCATACCTTTGCCACATCTATGAAGCTTATTAGCTCATCGGTCTTCCATTGACTCGAATTGCTCTTGCTTAACAGCTGGACCATGATCACTCAATGATCTTACTTATGGTCCTTATCTTGACTCCTGCGTCAAACAGCTCCCCTAGGTACTTAGTCATTCAACCAACCATCCCCACAGACATAAGTAACCTTTGAGAAGTCTTTGAAAGGATAAGGGTTTGCATCTGGCCTTTCTCGGCTCATGCACAATCCAAAATCCTTTTGCCTTATAGGCAATAGTACCAAGTCCATCTTCTGGACTGGCAAAGCTCATTAGATCCTAAGTCATTCAACCAACCATCCTCACATGACTTGGAACTGATGAGTCATCATCTGGCCTGACCGGCCTTGGGACTTAACCCAGACAACATATATGATTTGTTCATACCAACCGATGCATTCAGTAATCAGGTTAGGACCGACACCTTGAACCATCATTCAGAGGTCAGGTCGTCCATACTCAACCTTGATCAGATCTTACACGGCCTTCCTTGAACAATCACACTTAGGCTCAGTATCTATGGTCTACGACACATAGTACTAGCCACACACTTCGTCATGACTCTTAGCCAATATCGAAGCTATCAACACCAAGGTTGATATCTAGAAGCATCACATCAATACTCTTACTCCAGCATCGTGACTATCCATACTAGTGTTCGGCCATCGAACCATCGTCATGGAACATGATCCGACCACTAGACTTGATAAGCCATCGTCCACTTAGCATGTACTGATATAACTGGCCTTCCATTGCCATCATGTGGGTCTACCCCCTACATAAGGCATATGGCGCCTATCCTACTCACCAACCCGAGGTTGATTGTAAGATATCCCACTTAGCCTTTGCGGCTAGAACCATCCAACCATAGCCGGATTGTCCATTGTCCCATCTAACCGTCTGGTTAAGATCTAGGTGCGATCGGCAAGTTATAAGTCCGGCCAAAAGGCTCACGGTCCTTCTTACCTGATCCAACCCAAAGCCTGGATCTATACCACCGAGTAAGGCCCAAGCCCAAACCGGATTGCCTTGCAACCGATCAGACCTTGCGACACAACACTCCGTTTAAACTAACAGTCCGTCCGTTCGACTATGCAGCCGCGGACTGTCCACATGGTTCGGCCTAAGCCTTGAACCAATGGCACCGTTTGGAACTCACACCCTTTCGGAACTAGTACCCTTTGGACACTCGTGCCTCTTGGCAACTCATGACCCTTGGCATCTCGCACCCATTCAGATGCTCCAACCGTTCGACCTAACCGTCCGTAGGGACTGTCTTGTCCGTACGTGTGTCCGGCCTATGGCCAAAGGACCACGCCTTAACCTACACAAGTCATGAACCATTGTGACTGTTCAGGGAAGGGTTGCAACCGTTCAGAACAGAACAGAACCGCCCCTATCCAATCGGATCACCTGAGGCCGGTTTAGACCATGCGCGCGCCTAACTCGTCGGTTATGGACCGCGGCCGCATTACTCAACCAGAACCGCGGTTATAACCAATCCCAACACATCAACAAGGCCACGCCAATGTATAGAAGGAGTAGAAGAAGAATTGGATGAAAAGAATGAGAAGAATAGGACACAATCCAAACGCCCATGGCTAGACTGGTTCGGACTGTCCGATTGTCTTAGCCGATGAGTCGGTGGTTACCCCACTGACCCTATCTGACTGAACCACGGCTTTGGAGTCCTTCTCCAGACCTTTCTCTATGCCTTGGGTATTCATAACCACACGGCCTCCTCTCTCCTAAACCATTCTCCTTGCCGGAGACACAAAACCACCACGACCGACCCTTTTCTGGCCGATCTCTTGGCCGGGACTCTCTCTCTCTCTCTACGTTTTTCTGTGAGAATTTTACTCTGGAATTGGATAATGAAATCAACAGGAGAGACCCCATATTTATAGAAAACGAGGGGGTAAGTCTTGCCCCACGAACAGGCACGACTTGCTAGCGAATGGGCACCATCGGCCAAGGGTTGTCCCCTTTCGGCCACTTGCATCCTTTCGCCCTTTCTGATTGGGTTTGGGGTAGGTCATAAGCCCAACCCACGCCCCAAGACTCCTGGACTTAGCCCACGGCCTTGCCAAGGACCCAACAGCCCAATGGCCTCATGGCCGGACCTCACAGCCCGCCACTGACCCGGACCCGGACCATCGGCCTAAAACCCGAACAGTCCGTCAAGCTGAGATGAGCTGACTCCCAGCTGCCTCAGCTTAGTGAGCTAGTAGTCCAGCTAGTGGAGATGACTTAGTAGTGGCTGAGCTGGAGTGAACTCAACCTAGCTTCGTTAAGCTGGTCGAGCTACTTATCTATCTCGTCCAGCTACCATCTTACTTGTCTTAGCCGTCTCTTTGCTCTTATAAGGTTAAGTCTAAGTTTCCTTATGTCTTTAACCTTCTTTCTTGACCATGGAACGCTTGCCTTGCTGTCCTAAGACTGGCTGGTACGTTTCCTCGAACCATGGCCGTCCCGACAATCCTTTCCAGGATTGGGGCGTGACAAGTCTCCCCCACTTGTAATGGATTCGTCCTCAAATCCGGTGATGATTATACCTTGTCCCAAGACAAAATATTCCAACCAAACTTATTCTAGTCTTGATCAGAGAATAGAACAAGCTTGATTCAAAACCACCAAATGACCACTTCGATGTACCAGTCAAGTCCTCACGAACTTGTTCCAATCTTTAGGCTGCTTGTCCTACAACAAGTCCTAACTGATTGTTATGGTTCTTTTGTCCTTCATGGACAATAAGGTTCATGACCTCAGCCACAACGTAATGGATCATCCCCTTAACCGGACACAACCTTTTCAGGCTTGGCCACATTGCGATCTTAGTCCCTCCAGACTAAAAACGCCTCAGACTTGACTTCTGTCCTTCACTGGACTTTGTCATAATTTGATCCTGGTCCATTTACGGACGTGATCGTATTCCGGTCATGGTCCACTCAGGGACTCGACCGTTTCACCCCGACCATAGGTCCATCTCCGAATAGGTCGTGGCCTGATCCTCGTCCATTACTAGACTTGATTATTCTCAACCGTAGGTCAAACTCCGACTTGGTTGTACTGCGACCATGGTCCTCTCTCGGACATGGTCAACTTCGGCTCTGCCATCTCGGCCGGAGCCAAAGAAACGGACTCTAGGACAGCGGAACTGTCCCCGGTTCCAGTTCAATCATAAATGGATCGGACCTATCAGGGGGGACACCCTGTAGCGAACAGAACACATCTGGGAACTCGGACACCAACGAATCCTCAGAAAGGTCTTTCAGACAGACAGAACTGCCAGGCTCTGTAGTTGTAATTGTAGCCAAAAAGGACTGACAATCCTGTTCCAGCATCCGAATCGCTCGAACTGCTGAAACCACTACTTTCTCTTGAGCCGGACACAGACATTGGTACTGGATCGGATGAAGCCCAGTCTCCAATTGCACACGACCTTTATGGCAATCGAGAGTGGCCCGTTACTTTCCCAACCAGTCCATACCTAGGATCATCGCGTGATTCTTTAGGTGGACACAGACAGATTCACAGGGAATACCTTTCCCTGAATTGACACTGGGATATTTAACATGAGACCTAATGAGTTCCTGGCTTGCCCTCCGGCCGCCCTCACTATCCCGAAATAATCACCAGCGTCCAGACAGAACAGACCCTTTCCGACCAGTCCCGGACTCACAAAACCTATTTGTAGCCTCTGCGTCGGAAAGTACGTGGGTTTTTACACCACCAATCATGAGGGTTCCTATCAGAGACCCCCATCAGAATCCCCTAGACAATTCTAGGTTCCAGACCAAGCATTACTACTTGAATGTAAAAAGATAAATTTAGAGATTGCCAGAGATCGAATCAAAAGATCTGAAAGCTCCGTCGTCTTGTGACAGTTCATACACCCTTGGTGTTGTGGTTGGTTTGCCTTGGGACGCCTTGCCTGTGTCTCCACGGCCCTTCCCCTGACTTCCTTGCAGCTTGGGACACTCCGATTGGAAATGTCCTTGCTGGCCACAATGGAAACAAGTCATCTGGCCGCTTCTACCAGACGGGTTCTGTCGAGGACAGTTCTGAACCCCATGGTCCATGCTGCCACAACGAACACAAGCCCCCTTGGCCTTCCAGCACTCACCGGTATGGTTCCGTCCACATTTGGAACACGCAAGTTGGCAACCAGAGGTCTTACCTCCTTCCACCTGGTCCCATTTTCTCTTTTTATCATTAGTCCTGCCCGATGGGCCAGACTGTGGCTTAGCCTTAAGCTTAGCTTCTTCAGCCAAGTTAGACTCCAACAAAGCCACCCGTTTCACTTCCAGTGGGTACCTAAATGAGTAGCATTTCGGTTTAATCACACATTTGGAAAATGTCCCATACCATTCTCCAAAGCGTCTTACTATTGCGAATGCTGACACCATTCACAACATAAATTATAATATACCTCAATCCCCATCATACTAAGATACTTAAACATCATTTTCTTCCAATGATTGGAACGAACACCCTGAGTTTCCTCAATTCTTTCTTTGGACGGATTCAGATTGGAATTGATTCATTCCATCCAACTAGATCTAAGGAAACCTACCTTGACCTATACCGAGTCCTAGCTGATCCAACTGATCATAAGTCGACTCGTGTACTGGTCATGTAGTGTCTCCTTGAGTCAGATTTAACATTGCATATGCTTTACTTATTATGAACGGCCATCAAGGGATAACACGTAACTTCAGTAGAGTGCTGCACGTTTATTTCAACTTAAGACCACTCTCTGGTCCATGTTACTTCCCTTGTCCAGGTAATCCAATAAACAAGTTTTGCATTGCTTCCATCCCTTCCAATCCGTCTATTACTTTCTAATTACTAGATCGACCAACCTTTCTGTTTTTAGGTTCTTGCCCTTGGAAAATGATCTTGGCTAAGCCGGTTCATCTTAGAATTCGCTAATTCACAAGCATGATACCCTAGCTTACCTCAACTCTTTCTTGGCTCACCCCAACTAAGGTTTCGTAGTCATCATAGTTTTTGGAAATAATTTCGGTATGGAATGCATCATCATAGAGCGTTGTCCTAAACAGGATCAAGCATGCTCTGATACCAACTTGTAAGACCCGATTCCCGGCCGCCTAGGCCGCGGTCGATGCCGCACGTCGCTCGGTCCAATTTCCTGGCCGAACCTCTTAATTTCTGCCTTTATTTATAATATCGCCTAAAGGCGAGGGCTAACTTAGACCTTAGCTAAAGACTTACCTAGTCATTAATAGCCTAGATCCTTCAACAGATACGCAGCGGAATATTCTCTAGTTACCATTTGTCTAAAACCAATCCGAACACTTGTCTGGTCGAATCACCTTAGCCTTGGTCAGTTTACTCAACTACCAATTAGCTTAAAGGTCAATCCTAAACCAAAACCAGCCATACGATTCTGAGGTTCCATTCCCCTAAACCATTCTATCTAGATCTACATAAGTAAATGCTAGATCATACCTTTGCCACATCTATGGAGCTTATTAGCTCATCGGTCCTCCCATTGACTCGAATTGCTCTTGCTTAACAGCTGGACCATGATCACCTCAATGATCTTACTTATGGTCCTTTATCTTGACTCCTGCGTCAAACAGCTCCCCTAGGTAGTTAGTCATTCAACCAACCATCCCCACAGACATAAGTAACCTTTGAGAAGTCTTTGAAGGATAAGGGTTTGCATCTGCCTTTCTCGGCTCATGCACAATCCAAAATCCTTTTGCCTTATAGGCAATAGTACCAAAGTCCATCTTCTGGACTGA
>NW_022610499.1:0-40493 GCF_000309985.2 Brassica rapa
ATTGTTGAACTGAAGAGAAGATAGAGCTTGTACAACAATAGGGCAAGCTCTAGAAGATGTCCAGAAGAGTTCAATGAAGCTTCAGAGGTGTTCTGAAGTAGTTATCTTGTGAAGTTAAGTCTAGGAAAGACTTAGACTGATCATGTGAAGGCTGTGGAGGAGTTAGAGAGAAGATGGAAGTGTGGTGCAAAGATAGGGCGTTCAGTACGGCCTTGTACGGTCTAGGGTGATCCATGAAGGTGTTTGGGATGTCAAGAAGGAGATAAGGCAATGTGCATAGTTAGGGATAGTGGTACGGACAGGAGGTCCGTACCATCAGCCGTACAGGCCACTCCACACGCCCAAGTCATCCGGTTCAGCCCAAATCAAGATGTGCAATGTATGGGCGGTTCAATCTGATCTTAAGTGACCGTTTAGGAGTGTGAGAGGAAAGGGAATATACCAAAGGGATCAGAGTGAGCTGTATGTGCAAGCTGGAAAGGTAAAGGTGCTTTACCTTTACAGCAAGACCAATCTCCTCCCTTCATTCAAATGAATCAATCTGAGCTCTCCATTCAGTCAAATGTCGCCAGCTAGCTCCAGCCACATCAAGACCAGTCTTCTCTCATCCTTACCATCCATTTTATCTTTTAATTATAGCCTTAGGATCTAGGTTTGTGATATGAGTTGTGTAAAGGCATATATAAGCCTCTTATGATCACTTTGTAAACCCTTAAGCTGAGAGAGTCTCTCTTCTTCATAAACTTGTTCTTGTTCTTATTCTCTGGTTACTAAGTCTCCTAATCTTGTTACTAAGTCTCTCTAATCTCCTATACACGTTCCTAATCTCTCAGTCTCTCTTATACTCTCCTTGATTCTCTTAAACTCATTTCTATTCTTCATACTTCATCATACATCAATCTCTCATCTGTTCTTACATCACTCAAGTACTGGTACTCTGAAAACCTCATATGGTATCAGAGCCAGGTTGCTCAGACTCCTGGTGAAGACTTCCGCTACATCCACAAGCTCCCAAGCTCACGCCCTTGAAGATTCAGCTCACCTTGTCCCAAGCTTCTACCTTGAAGAGTTCTTTGACAGTCTTGTTCATCCGGCTTCAACATGGAGTCCAAAAGAACCATTGTCATTGCTGTTACTCTCAATGGTCCCAACTACCTTCTCTGGTCACGCATGGTGAAGACAGCCCTAGGAGGGAGAGGCTTATGGAGCCATTGCCTCACGGATGCTCCAAAGCTCTCCAAGGCTGCCGGTTCAGATGAAAGCTCAGCAGATGGAGAATCCGGTTCCAAATCTGTATCTGAGGAGAAGTGGGAACAAGAAGACCTCAAGGTCTTGACCATTCTCCACAGCTCACTGTCTCCATCCATCCTTGAAGCATACTCCTACTGTGAGAGTGCTAGAGCCCTTTGGAGTACACTTAACAAGATATATGGGAACATCTCCAACATCAGCCGAGTATTTGAGATCAAGAAGTCTATCAACATCCTATCCCAAGAAGATGAGGAGTTCACTGCGCATCTAGGCAAGTTCAGAGCCCTTTGGTCTGAGCTTGAGATGCTTAGACCCCAATCTGTTGACCCGGAGGTGTTGATTGAAAGAAGGGAGCAAGACAAGGTGTTTGGCCTATTACTAACCCTCAGCCCTGCCTACAGCGCCTTGATTCAACATATCTTGAGGTCTGAGAAGCTCCCAACACTGGAAGAAGTGTGTTCCCAAGTCCAAAAGGAGGAGGGATCAATCGGGTTGTTTGGAACAAAGGAAACACTCTCCTTTGCTTCTCAAGCGGAAAGAAGCTCTCAGCCCAACAAGGCGCCTTACAAGAAGGGGGATAGGAGAGGCCTGAAGTGTGAGCATTGCAAGAGGGATGGGCACATCAAGGAGAGGTGTTGGATACTGAATCCAAGCCTCAAACCTGCCAAGTTCAAGTGAACCGTGCCCATGGAGGTTCAAGAGATCAGCTCGGATCTCTTGTTTGTAAGCAAACCTCCTAACCCTTAATAAGAGCTTGTGTCTTTATTTATTGTGCTGTGAGTGGTGTCTAGAGTCCCAGAATCTCATGTCTTGTTATTGCATTGTCTTGTGTGTTGCCATAGCTTGAATCATCATGAATGTGTTGTAGAATTGAGTAGAATGTCTCTACTGCTTGCATCATGTTTGAAAAGCTGTTTTGCATACATAAGCATGTCTCATATAGTCTAAGTTCAATCCGAGTGTGTACTGATGCTAATGCCTATGTTTAATCCATCAATGAAAGTCTAGCATCAATTAGAAATTGTCTAAGTTGCTTGCATCATTGGTTTTGATTGAAACTGTTGTGCATAGCTTTAATATGTCTCATGGATTGAACCTGTTGCATTCATATAGTTAATGCTTTAGGATTGTGCATTCATGAATTGATGCATTTAAAAAAAAAAAACTAGCCTAAATTGTCAATGTATTAGTAAAGCTTGCATTGTCATTTTAGAGATTGAAATCTGCTTGTTCTTGCCTTGATTGATTGGCTTGTTTCAAGTTTATATATTGTTGTGGCATTGGTGATCAAACAGGATGAATTATCTTGGTTTGATCCCAATGGGATGATCTGATCTTGCATTGAGTTGTGGTGGTGTTAGGTACACAAGGAAAGTGATACATGTAACTCGCCAACAGCCAAGAATGTAGAGACAAAGGTCTTGTGCCATTGCATATCATCACTAGGACATGTTAGTCCATAATCTACAGGAAGTGTAGTGTGATTGATTATGCAATGAGAGATGGCCATTGCATAATACCATTGGACATATCCAGTCCAAAGACTACAGGAAGTGTAGCATGGGTCATTATGCAATGAGAAGTGTGTCTTGTGAGTCTCTCTATGGTGATTCAAACACCCTAGTTCCTGGTTAAGGAAGAGAGTAAACTCACAAGAAGAAGCTATCATGAAAGACTGATAGTTATAAGACCATGGGGATGCATATGATCATCACAAGCTTAGCTCCTTCTAGTCTCGGTTCTAAGCTTGAGGGGGAGTCTTAATGCATATGATCCATGGTCAGTAACAAGTCTTTGCAAAGGCTCCTACAAAGGATCATCAGCCGGAGTTATTCTAGGCAGTCTAAGGGTGAAGGTGAACTGATCAAAGCGGCTTCTATGGTGAAGTGATTGATGAGAAGCTGATGAATCCATTCTGCCTTTCCAAGAAGCTGGTGATGCCATGGAGATGGTGCAATGGCCGAGTGGGAACTCATCTAAACAAAAGGGAAGTGTCCTAAGCTCAATTCAATTCAATACATTCATCATTTCAATTCTAAAGTCTAGAAATGATACTTAAAATGGTTGAATGGATTGTGTGATGTTTCTTGATAAGTACTGATGCACCTTTGGGATAATGTATCAGGTACAAGTCCTTGAGCCTCATCAAAGAAGAACCTGGTCATTTCCTAGCTTCTCTAAAAGGCTGTGAAGTCGGTTGAGAGGGGGAGATCCAAACCAGTTCTATGAAGAGGGCAAGCCGTGTGTGAAGTGTTGATCAGCCTCACTGGTGTTTTGAAGATGATCTGGTCGTGTCCTAGCTTCTCTAAGAAGGCTGTGAAGTCAGTTGAGAGGGGGAGACTTCAAACCGGTTCCATGAAGAGGTGAAGCTGAGTTGTTGAGTGCGCAAAGTCTTGATGAGTTGCTGCACAAGTTTAGGCCGTGATCCAGAACTTCTTGTGTCCAACCACACTGGTTCTAAGGCACAAGAGTTCACTGGCCAATCCCTAGGCTTTGGAGAGCTCTACTCTTTTTCCCTTGCAAGGTTTTGTCCCAATGGGTTTTCCTTGTAAGGTTTTTAATGAGGGAGACTCTTCAGAGTTCCAAGCTTGGCTTAGGATCTCCTAAAGTCAAGCTTGAGGGGGAGTGTTGAACTGAAGAGAAGATAGAGCTTGTACAACAATAGGGCAAGCTCTAGAAGATGTCCAGAAGAGTTCAATGAAGCTTCAGAGGTGTTCTGAAGTAGTTATCTTGTGAAGTTAAGTCTAGGAAAGACTTAGACTGATCATGTGAAGGCTGTGGAGGAGTTAGAGAGAAGATGGAAGTGTGGTGCAAAGATAGGGCGTTCAGTACGGCCTTGTACGGTCTAGGGTGATCCATGAAGGTGTTTGGGATGTCAAGAAGGAGATAAGGCAATGTGCATAGTTAGGGATAGTGGTACGGACAGGAGGTCCGTACCATCAGCCGTACAGGCCACTCCACACGCCCAAGTCATCCGGTTCAGCCCAAATCAAGATGTGCAATGTATGGGCGGTTCAATCTGATCTTAAGTGACCGTTTAGGAGTGTGAGAGGGAAAGGGAATATACCAAAGGGATCAGAGTGAGCTGTATGTGCAAGCTGGAAAGGTAAAGGTGCTTTACCTTTACAGCAAGACCAATCTCCTCCCTTCATTCAAATGAATCAATCTGAGCTCTCCATTCAGTCAAATGTCGCCAGCTAGCTCCAGCCACATCAAGACCAGTCTTCTCTCATCCTTACCATCCATTTTATCTTTTAATTATAGCCTTAGGATCTAGGTTTGTGATATGAGTTGTGTAAAGGCATATATAAGCCTCTTATGATCACTTTGTAAACCCTTAAGCTGAGAGAGTCTCTCTTCTTCATAAACTTGTTCTTGAATCTTATTCTCTGGTTACTAAGTCTCCTAATCTTGTTACTAAGTCTCTCTAATCTCCTATACACGTTCCTAATCTCTCAGTCTCTCTTATACTCTCCTTGATTCTCTTAAACTCATTTCTATTCTTCATACTTCATCATACATCAATCTCTCATCTGTTCTTACATCACTCAAGTACTGGTACTCTGAAAACCTCATACTAATCAGGTGATTCCAGTTTCCCAGTTTAGGAATAGGACAGCTTCTTTGTCGTTCCAATTAAACCAGGATGAATCACTTTGTCAGAAGCTTGATTTGGATACATAAAATGGTGGAGAAACATCAGGAAGTTGAATAAATCTCATAGGAGTTGGGATGAAGAAGTTATCCCACTTTCTAATCAGGTGATTCCAGTTTCCCAGTTTGGGAATAGGACAGCTTCTTCGTCGTTCCAATCAAACCAGGATGAATCACTTTGTAAGAAGCTTGATTTGGATACATAAAGTGTTGGAGAATCACCAGGAAGTTGAATAAATCTCATAGGAGTTGGGATGAAGAAGTTATCCCACTTTCTAATCAGGTGATTCCAGTTTCCCAGTTTGGGAATAGGACAGCTTCTTCGTCGTTCCAATCAAACCAGGATGAATCACTTTGTAAGAAGCTTGATTTGGATACATAAAGTGTTGGAGAATCACCAGGAAGTTGAATAAATCTCATAGGAGTTGGGATGAAGAAGTTATCCCACTTTCAAATCAGGTGATTCCAGTTTTCCAGTTTGGGAATAGGACAGCTTCTTCGTCGTTCCAATCAAACCAGGATGAATCACTTTGTAAGAAGCTTGATTTGGATACATAAAGTGTTGGAGAATCACCAGGAAGTTGAATAAATCTCATAGGAGTTGGGATGAAGAAGTTATCCCACTTTCTAATCAGGTGATTCCAGTTTCCCAGTTTGGGAATAGGACAGCTTCTTCGTCGTTCCAATCAAACCAGGATGAATCACTTTGTAAGAAGCTTGATTTGGATACATAAAGTGTTGGAGAATCACCAGGAAGTTGAATAAATCTCATAGGAGTTGGGATGAAGAAGTTATCCCACTTTCAAATCAGGTGATTCCAGTTTCCAGTTTGGGAATAGGACAGCTTCTTCGTCGTTCCAATCAAACCAGGATGAATCACTTTGTAAGAAGCTTGATTTGGATACATAAAGTGTTGGAGAATCACCAGGAAGTTGAATAAATCTCATAGGAGTTGGGATGAAGAAGTTATCCCACTTTCTAATCAGGTGATTCCAGTTTCCCAGTTTGGGAATAGGACAGCTTCTTCGTCGTTCCAATCAAACCAGGATGAATCACTTTGTAAGAAGCTTGATTTGGATACATAAAGTGTTGGAGAATCACCAGGAAGTTGAATAAATCTCATAGGAGTTGGGATGAAGAAGTTATCCCACTTTCAATCAGGTGATTCCAGTTTCCCAGTTTGGGAATAGGACAGCTTCTTCGTCGTTCCAATCAAACCAGGATGAATCACTTTGTAAGAAGCTTGATTTGGATACATAAAGTGTTGGAGAATCACCAGGAAGTTGAATTAATCTCATAGGAGTTGGGATGAAGAAGTTATCCCACTTTCAAATCAGGTGATTCCAGTTTCCAGTTTGGGAATAGGACAGCTTCTTCGTCGTTCCAATCAAACCAGGATGAATCACTTTGTAAGAAGCTTGATTTGGATACATAAAGTGTTGGAGAATCACCAGGAAGTTGAATAAATCTCATAGGAGTTGGGATGAAGAAGTTATCCCACTTTCTAATCAGGTGATTCCAGTTTCCCAGTTTGGGAATAGGACAGCTTCTTCGTCGTTCCAATCAAACCAGGATGAATCACTTTGTAAGAAGCTTGATTTGGATACATAAAGTGTTGGAGAATCACCAGGAAGTTGAATAAATCTCATAGGAGTTGGGATGAAGAAGTTATCCCACTTTCTAATCAGGTGATTCCAGTTTCCCAGTTTGGGAATAGAACAGCTTCTTCGTCGTTCCAATCAAACCAGGATGAATCACTTTGTAAGAAGCTTGATTTGGATACATAAAGTGTTGGAGAATCACCAGGAAGTTGAATTAATCTCATAGGAGTTGGGATGAAGAAGTTATCCCACTTTCCAATAAGGTGATTCCAGTTTCCCAGTTTGGGAATAGGACAGCTTCTTCGTCGTTCCAATCAAACCAGGATGAATCACTTTGTAAGAAGCTTGATTTGGATACATAAAGTGTTGGAGAATCACCAGGAAGTTGAATAAATCTCATAGGAGTTGGGATGAAGAAGTTATCCCACTTTCAAATCAGGTGATTCCAGTTTCCCAATTTGGGAATAGGACAGCTTCTTCGTCGTTCCAATCAAACCAGGATGAATCACTTTGTAAGAAGCTTGATTTGGATACATAAAGTGTTGGAGAATCACCAGGAAGTTGAATAAATCTCATAGGAGTTGGGATGAAGAAGTTATCCCACTTTCTAATCAGGTGATTCCAGTTTCCCAGTTTGGGAATAGGACAGCTTCTTCGTCGTTCCAATCAAACCAGGATGAATCACTTTGTAAGAAGCTTGATTTGGATACATAAAGTGTTGGAGAATCACCAGGAAGTTGAATAAATCTCATAGGAGTTGGGATGAAGAAGTTATCCCACTTTCAAATCAGGTGATTCCAGTTTCCCAGTTTGGGAATAGGACAGCTTCTTCGTCGTTCCAATCAAACCAGGATGAATCACTTTGTAAGAAGCTTGATTTGGATACATAAAGTGTTGGAGAATCACCAGGAAGTTGAATAATCTCATAGGAGTTGGGATGAAGAAGTTATCCCACTTTCAAATCAGGTGATTCCAGTTTTCCAGTTTGGGAATAGGACAGCTTCTTCGTCGTTCCAATCAAACCAGGATGAATCACTTTGTAAGAAGCTTGATTTGGATACATAAAGTGTTGGAGAATCACCAGGAAGTTGAATAAATCTCATAGGAGTTGGGATGAAGAAGTTATCCCACTTTCTAATCAGGTGATTCCAGTTTCCCAGTTTGGGAATAGGACAGCTTCTTCGTCGTTCCAATCAAACCAGGATGAATCACTTTGTAAGAAGCTTGATTTGGATACATAAAGTGTTGGAGAATCACCAGGAAGTTGAATAAATCTCATAGGAGTTGGGATGAAGAAGTTATCCCACTTTCAAATCAGGTGATTCCAGTTTCCCAGTTTGGGAATAGGACAGCTTCTTCGTCGTTCCAATCAAACCAGGATGAATCACTTTGTAAGAAGCTTGATTTGGATACATAAAGTGTTGGAGAATCACCAGGAAGTTGAATTAATCTCATAGGAGTTGGGATGAAGAAGTTATCCCACTTTCAAATCAGGTGATTCCAGTTTCCAGTTGGGAATAGGACAGCTTCTTCGTCGTTCCAATCGAACCAGGATGAATCACTTTGTAAGAAGCTTGATTTGGATACATAAAGTGTTGGAGAATCACCAGGAAGTTGAATAAATCTCATAGGAGTTGGGATGAAGAAGTTATCCCACTTTCAAATCAGGTGATTCCAGTTTTCCAGTTTGGGAATAGGACAGCTTCTTCGTCGTTCCAATCGAACGAGGATGAATCACTTTGTAAAAAGCTTGATTTGGATACATAAAGTGTTGGAGAATCACCAGGAAGTTGAATAATCTCATAGGAGTTGGGATGAATGAGTTATCCCACTTTCAAATCAGGTGATTCCAGTTTCCCAGTTTGGGAATAGGACAGCTTCTTCGTCGTTCCAATCAAACCAGGATGAATCACTTTGTAAGAAGCTTGATTTGGATACATAAAGTGTTGGAGAATCACCAGGAAGTTGAATTAATCTCATAGGAGTTGGGATGAAGAAGTTATCCCACTTTCTAATCAGGTGATTCCAGTTTCCCAGTTTGGGAATAGGACAGCTTCTTCGTCGTTCCAATCAAACCAGGATGAATCACTTTGTAAGAAGCTTGATTTGGATACATAAAGTGTTGGAGAATCACCATGAAGTTGAATAAATCTCATAGGAGTTGGGATGAAGAAGTTATCCCACTTTCTAATCAGGTGATTCCAGCTTCCCAGTTTGGGAATAGGACAGCTTCTTCGTCGTTCCAATCAAACCAGGATGAATCACTCTGTAAGAAGCTTGATTTGGATACATAAAGTGTTGGAGAATCACCAGGAAGTTGAATAATCTCATAGGAGTTGGGATGAAGAAGTTATCCCACTTTCTAATCAGGTGATTCCAGTTTCCCCCGTTGGGAATAGGACAGCTCTTCTTCTTCGTCGTTCCAATAACACCAGGATGAATCACTTGTAAGAAGCTTGATTTGGATACATAAAGTGGTGGAGAATCACCATGAAGTTGAATAAATTTCATAGGAGTTGGGATGAAGAAGATATCCCACTTTCTAATCAGGTGATTCCAGTTTCCCAGTTTGGGAATAGGACAGCTTTTCGTCGTTCCAATCAAACCAGGATGAATCACTTTGTAAGAAGCTTGATTTGGATACATAAAGTGGTGGAGAATCACCAGGAAGTTGAATTAATCTCATAGGAGTTGGGATGAAGAAGTTATCCCTATTTCTAATCAGGTGATTCCAGTTTCCCAGATTGGGAATAGGACAGCTTCTTCGTCGTTCCAATCAAACCAGGATGAATCACTTTCTAAGAAGCTTGATTTGGATACATAAAATGGTGGAGAAACACCAGGAAGTTGTATAAATATCATAGGAGTTAGGATGAAGAAGTTATCCCACTTTCTAATCAGGTGATTCCAGTTTTCCAGTTTGGGAATAGGACAGCTTCTTCGTCGTTCCAATAAACACAGGATGAAATCACTTTGTAAGAAGCTTGATTTGGATACATAAAGTGTTGGAGAATCACCAGGAAGTTGAATAAATTTCATAGGAGTTGGGATGAAGAAGTTATCCCCACTTTCTAAAGCCACAATAGCTTTCCCCACGGGTTCTTCTTCATATTTTCTTCAGTAAGCGCCTTAATACTCAGACTCTGAAAGCTCATGCTCAGATTCATACTCTCCATTCCAGAGAATCATGATTCTTTTATTGGTGCACTCATTTGCATAATGGCCTCTACACCTGACACTTAAAGCACTTAACATCTCTAGCTCTTGCACTTAAACCTCAGCCTTTCCTTTATCCTTACTGTAAATGGGATTTGGCTTTGAATCTTCTTTCAGTTGCGGTTTGCTTTCCTTTTTGAAGCTAACTTTTCTTCTTTAGTTTCCTGAAGTCTGGTGTTGTAACGAGAGTGAGAATGGCCCTTCCTTTTAACTTTTGCTCAACTAGTTAGCTTTGTGAAGCATCTCCTCTATCTCCACATAGTGCTGCATCTCCACGTTATATCTTGTATCTCCGTTGAGACCTTCTAAGAACCTAGCCATAGTAGCTTCTTTATCTTCAAACACGAGCTCTCAGCATCAACAATCCATGTCTTGATAGTATTCTTCAACAGACCGAGATCCTTGGGTGAGTCTTCTTAACTTCTGGTGCAAGTCGCGATGATAGTGATTGGCACAAATCTTTTACGCATGAGAGCCTTCATCTCGTGCCATGTTTCAACGGGATACTCTTGGTTAAGTCTCCTGGAAGTCACAAGCTGATCCCACCAACTCAAACGCATAGTCATGAACTCGGTTGCTGCTATCTGAATTCTTTGGGCATTGGTGTAGTGCTTACAGTTAAACACCAACTCCATCTCTTTTCCCATTCCAGTAAGCATCCGGATCAACTTTGCCATAGAAAGGGGTATCTTCAGCTTTAAACCAGCAAGATCATCTCTGTAAGTTCTCCTTTCATCATGATCTCTTCTATATCTCCTTCTACTATCTCTAGAAGAGAACTGCTGCGCGTGGCTCGGTTGCGCTCATAGTAGGGGTCTGTTTCTTGTGATTCAGCATGCTCTCGTGGGGTTTCATCCACGTCTTTTCTCGTCTAGACTCATTGCTATGACCTTGGCCAGTAGCTTGCCTTATCTCTGGCCTTATTTCATCGCGAAGTTCCTTCATACTGCTCTTGATCATATTAGCAACGGTAGTGATCATCGTTTGGTTTAATTGCTCAGTTATCTGATCTCTCAATAACCTGTTCTGTCTCACGAGTTCTGCTTCTTCTCCGACTCATTCACCAGGGTACCTGATTCAGAAAACACTCAAAACAAGTAAGGTGTTCACAAATCAATTCAGAACAATTAAGTCGACGCGGAAAAACAACTTTCAAGATTCAAAAGAATAGAAAACTTGTAGATCACGGATTAGAGAATTCAAATCGACAAGACTAAGAATCATTCTATCAATTTGGATTTATGCAGATCAGATTCAAGATAAATAAGAACAATCTATCACAGAAACTTCACAAATCAAATTATTCAGCAAGTGATTCGACAGATCAATGATTCGATTACTTCCTTCACACGGATCGGATGAGTTTGATTCAAAATATGATAAGAACCTTAGATCTAACAGGATTCAACCAGATGATTAGGAATCAGGTGAGATGCTACTTAGATATACGAGAAACAACAACAGATTCTCAGATCTATCAATGGTAATCAAAGAAGTTGAAGAGTTTATTTGAAACCAGAAAGAGAAATCGAAAACTTCCCATCCAAAGCAGCTCTGATACCACTTAATGAACTCCTAGGATGTTTCTTTGGATTGAACTGGATAGATCCCTTGTATAAACGAATCAGAGACTCAAGTTTATCAAGGTGATGGATCGTATGGTGACACAAGAGTTGCGGAACGACTCCTTGATACTCCTAGATGACTAGCTTTGGATATTACACACCAAATAGACACCCTTAGTTGTTGGATATGACACACCAACGGAGATTCACTCAAGACTTGATGAGAAGTAAAGAAGAACAAAAAATCTGATAGATTTGGTAGGAAAAAAGATTGTGTCTAAAAAGAGAAACGCATACAACTTATATAGAGAAGTATGGAACAGGCTCCATATTCTCGAGATCATTAAAGGGAACAGGCTCCCTTGGAACTACAACAAAGACTAAAGACTTATTCAAATTGAAAAGAGGTTAAAACATGAAATAAAAACCATAGTTTAAAAATAACATAAGGTGGAACCAGGATCATCATCTAAGGTTTATGAAGTAACGTGTGGCCTCATTAAAACCTTCCTTTGGAAAACCCAATGGGACAAAACCAAGGTTAGGAAAAGAGCACACACAAGCACTTGCTTAGATGATGATCAGTTTGAAAAATGCTTGAATGGGATAAGAGTGTCTTGATTGATCAAACGTCCATCAAGGCGTTCTTCTTGCTCCATGAGATCATAAGTATACTTCCAACAGCTTCTTTGAGTCTTCTAGCTTTGGCACGAGTGATGGGACCTGGTGGAATGACTAAGGCTCCCTTCTTCACTTGGATTTTCTTGAGCTCTTCATCTCCATCCTTGTGCTGGTCCATGATCATATCATTATTCAACTTCCTGGTGATTCTCCAACACTTTATGTATCCAAATCAAGCTTCTTACAAAGTGATTCATCCTGGTTTGATTGGAACGACGAAGAAGCTGTCCTATTCCCAACTGGGAAACTGGAATCACCTGATTTGAAAGTGGGATAACTTCTTCATCCCAACTCCTATGAGATTAATCAACTTCCTACTTCCTGGTGATTCTCCACCACTTTATGTATCCAAATCAAGCTTCTTACAAAGTGATTCATCCTGGTTTGATTGGAACGACGAAGAAGCTGTCCTATTCCCAAACTGGGAAACTGGAATCACCTGATTAGAAAGTGGGATAACTTCTTCATCCCAACTCCTATGAGATTTATTCAACTTCCTGGTGATTCTCCAATACTTTATGTATCCAAATCAAGCTTCTTACAAAGTGATTCATCCTGGTTTGATTGGAACGACGAAGAAGCTGTCCTATTCCCAAACTGGGAAACTGGAATCACCTGATTAGAAAGTGGGATAACTTCTTCATCCCAACTCCTATGAGATTTATTCAACTTCCTGGTGATTCTCCACCACTTTATGTATCCAAATCAAGCTTCTTACAAAGTGATTCATCCTGGTTTGATTGGAACGACGAAAAAGCTGTCCTATTCCCAAACTGGGAAACTGGAATCACCTGATTTGAAAGTGGGATAACTTCTTCATCCCAACTCCTATGAGATTTATTCAACTTCCTGGTGATTCTCCACCACTTTATGTATCCAAATCAAGCTTCTTACAAAGTGATTCATCCTGGTTTGATTGGAACGACGAAGAAGCTGTCCTATTCCCTAACTGGGAAACTGGAATCACCTGATTTGAAAGTGGACTAACTTCTTCATCCCTACTCCTATGGGATTTATTCAACTTCCTGGTGATTCTCCACAACTTTATGTATCCAAATCAAGCTTCTTACAAAGTCCCTCATCCTGCTTTGATTGGAACGACGACGAAGCTGCCCTATTCCCAAACTGGGAAACTGGAATCACCTGATTTGAAAGTGGGATAACTTCTTCATCCCAACTCCTATGAGATTTATTCAACTTACTGATGTTTCTCCACCATTTTATGTATCCAAATCAAGCTTCTTACAGAGTGATTTATCCTGGTTTGATTGGAACGACGAAGAAGATGTCATATTCCCAAACTGGAAACTGGAATCACCTGATTAGAAAGTGGGATAACTTCTTCATCCCAACTCCTATGAGATTTATTCAACTTACTGGTGATTCTCCAACACTTTATGTATCCAAATCAAGCTTCTTACAAAGTGATTCATCCTGGTTTGATTGAAACGACGAAGAAGCTGTCCTATTCCCAAACTGGGAAACTGGAATCACCTGATTAGAAAGTGGGATAACTTCTTCATGCCAACTCCTATGAGATTTATTCAACTTCCTGGTGATTCTCCAACACTTTATGTATCCAAATCAAGCTTCTTACAAAGTGATTCATCCTGGTTTGATTGGAACGACGAAGAAGCTGTCCTATTCCCAAACTGGGAAACTGGAATCACCTGATTAGAAAGTGGGATAACTTCTTCATTCCAACTCCTATGAGATTTATTCAACTTCCTGGTGATTCTCCAACACTTTATGTATCCAAATCAAGCTTCTTACAAAGTGATTCATCCTGGTTTGATTGGAACGACGAAGAAGCTGTCCTATTCCCAAACTGGGAAACTGGAATCACCTGATTAGAAAGTGGGATAACTTCTTCATCCCAACTCCTATGAGATTTATTCAACTTCCTTGTGATTCTCCACCACTTTATATATCCAAATCAAGCTTCTTACAAAGTGATTCATCCTGGTTTGATTGGAACGACGAAGAAGCTGTCCTATTCCCAAACTGGAAACTGGAATCACCTGATTTGAAAGTGGGATAACTTCTTCATCCAAATCCTATGAGATTAATTCAACTTCCTGGTGATTCTCCACCACTTTATGTATCCAAATCAAGCTTCTTACAAAGTGATTCATCCTGGTTTGATTGGAACGACGAAGAAGCTGTCCTATTCCCAAACTGGGAAACTGGAATCACCTGATTAGAAAGTGGGATAACTTCTTCATCCCAACTCCTATGAGATTTATTCAACTTCCTGGTGATTCTCCAACACTTTATGTATCCAAATCAAGCTTCTTACAAAGTGATTCATCCTGGTTTGATTGGAACGACGAAGAAGCTGTCCTATTCCCAAACTGGGAAACTGGAATCACCTGATTAGAAAGTGGGATAACTTCTTCATCCCAACTCCTATGAGATTTATTCAACTTCCTGGTGATTCTCCACACTTTATGTATCCAAATCAAGCTTCTTACAAAGTGATTCATCCTGGTTTGATTGGAACGACGAAGAAGCTGTCCTATTCCCAAACTGGGAAACTGGAATCACCTGATTTGAAAGTGGGATAACTTCTTCATCCCAACTCCTATGAGATTTATTCAACTTCCTGGTGATTCTCCACCACTTTATGTATCCAAATCAAGCTTCTTACAAAGTGATTCATCCTGGTTTGATTGGAACGACGAAGAAGCTGTCCTATTCCCAAACTGGGAAACTGGAATCACCTGATTAAAATGTGGGATAACTTCTTCATCCCAACTCCTATGAGATTTATTCAACTTCCTGGTGATTCTCCAACACTTTATGTATCCAAATCAAGCTTCTTCAAAGTGATTCATCCTGGTTTGATTGGAACGACGAAGAAGCTGTCCTATTCCCAAACTGAGAAACTGGAATCACCTGATTAGAAAGTGGGATAACTTCTTCATCCCAACTCCTATGAGATTTATTCAACTTCCTGGTGATTCTCCACACTTTATGTATCCAAATCAAGCTTCTTACAAAGTGATTCATCCTGGTTTGATTGGAACGACGAAGAAGCTGTCCTATTCCCAAACTGGGAAACTGGAATCACCTGATTAGAAAGTGGGATAACTTCTTCATCCCAACTCCTATGAGATTAATTCAACTTCCTGGTGATTCTCCAACACTTTATGTATCCAAATCAAGCTTCTTACAAAGTGATTCATCCTGGTTTGATTGGAACGACGAAGAAGCTGTCCTATTCCCAAACTGGGAAACTGGAATCACCTGATTAGAAAGTGGGATAACTTCTTCATCCCAACTCCTATGAGATTTATTCAACTTCCTGGTGATTCTCCACCACTTTATGTATCCAAATCAAGCTTCTTACAAAGTGATTCATCCTGGTTTGATTGGAACGACGAAGAAGCTGTCCTATTCCCAAACTGGGAAACTGGAATCACCTGATTAGAAAGTGGGATAACTTCTTCATCCCAACTCCTATGAGATTTATTCAACTTCCTGGTGATTCTCCAACACTTTATGTATCCAAATCAAGCTTCTTACAAAGTGATTCATCCTGGTTTGATTGGAACGACGAAGAAGCTGTCCTATTCCCAAACTGGGAAACTGGAATCACCTGATTAGAAAGTGGGATAACTTCTTCATCCCAACTCCTATGAGATTTATTCAACTTCCTGGTGATTCTCCAACACTTTATGTATCCAAATCAAGCTTCTTACAAAGTGATTCATCCTGGTTTGATTGGAACGACGAAGAAGCTGTCCTATTCCCAAACTGGGAAACTGGAATCACCTGATTAGAAAGTGGGATAACTTCTTCATCCCAACTCCTATGAGATTTATTCAACTTCCTGGTGATTCTCCAACACTTTATGTATCCAAATCAAGCTTCTTACAAAGTGATTCATCCTGGTTTGATTGGAACGACGAAGAAGCTGTCCTATTCCCAAACTGGGAAACTGGAATCACCTGATTAGAAAGTGGGATAACTTCTTCATCCCAACTCCTATGAGATTTATTCAACTTCCTGGTGATTCTCCACCACTTTATGTATCCAAATCAAGCTTCTTACAAAGTGATTCATCCTGGTTTGATTGGAACGACGAAGAAGCTGTCCTATTCCCAAACTGGGAAACTGGAATCACCTGATTAGAAAGTGGGATAACTTCTTCATCCCAACTCCTATGAGATTTATTCAACTTCCTGGTGATTCTCCAACACTTTATGTATCCAAATCAAGCTTCTTACAAAGTGATTCATCCTGGTTTGATTGGAACGACGAAGAAGCTGTCCTATTCCCAAACTGGGAAACTGGAATCACCTGATTAGAAAGTGGGATAACTTCTTCATCCCAACTCCTATGAGATTTATTCAACTTCCTGGTGATTCTCCAACACTTTATGTATCCAAATCAAGCTTCTTACAAAGTGATTCATCCTGGTTTGATTGGAACGACGAAGAAGCTGTCCTATTCCCAAACTGGGAAACTGGAATCACCTGATTAGAAAGTGGGATAACTTCTTCATCCCAACTCCTATGAGATTTATTCAACTTCCTGGTGATTCTCCAACACTTTATGTATCCAAATCAAGCTTCTTACAAAGTGATTCATCCTGGTTTGATTGGAACGACGAAGAAGCTGTCCTATTCCCAAACTGGGAAACTGGAATCACCTGATTAAAGTGGGATAACTTCTTCATCCCAACTCCTATGAGATTTATTCAACTTCCTGGTGATTCTCCAACACTTTATGTATCCAAATCAAGCTTCTTACAAAGTGATTCATCCTGGTTTGATTGGAACGACGAAGAAGCTGTCCTATTCCCAAACTGGGAAACTGGAATCACCTGATTAGAAAGTGGGATAACTTCTTCATCCCAACTCCTATGAGATTTATTCAACTTCCTGGTGATTCTCCAACACTTTATGTATCCAAATCAAGCTTCTTACAAAGTGATTCATCCTGGTTTGATTGGAACGACGAAGAAGCTGTCCTATTCCCAAACTGGGAAACTGGAATCACCTGATTAGAAAGTGGGATAACTTCTTCATCCCAACTCCTATGAGATTTATTCAACTTCCTGGTGATTCTCCAACACTTTATGTATCCAAATCAAGCTTCTTACAAAGTGATTCATCCTGGTTTGATTGGAACGACGAAGAAGCTGTCCTATTCCCAAACTGGGAAACTGGAATCACCTGATTAGAAAGTGGGATAACTTCTTCATCCCAACTCCTATGAGATTTATTCAACTTCCTGGTGATTCTCCAACACTTTATGTATCCAAATCAAGCTTCTTACAAAGTGATTCATCCTGGTTTGATTGGAACGACGAAGAAGCTGTCCTATTCCCAAACTGGGAAACTGGAATCACCTGATTAGAAAGTGGGATAACTTCTTCATCCCAACTCCTATGAGATTTATTCAACTTCCTGGTGATTCTCCAACACTTTATGTATCCAAATCAAGCTTCTTACAAAGTGATTCATCCTGGTTTGATTGGAACGACGAAGAAGCTGTCCTATTCCCAAACTGGGAAACTGGAATCACCTGATTAGAAAGTGGGATAACTTCTTCATCCCAACTCCTATGAGATTTATTCAACTTCCTGGTGATTCTCCAACACTTTATGTATCCAAATCAAGCTTCTTACAAAGTGATTCATCCTGGTTTGATTGGAACGACGAAGAAGCTGTCCTATTCCCAAACTGGGAAACTGGAATCACCTGATTTGAAAGTGGGATAACTTCTTCATCCCAACTCCTATGAGATTTATTCAACTTCCTGGTGATTCTCCAACCACTTTATGTATCCAAATCAAGCTTCTTACAAAGTGATTCATCCTGGTTTGATTGGAACGACGAAGAAGCTGTCCTATTCCCAAACTGGGAAACTGGAATCACCTGATTAGAAAGTGGGATAACTTCTTCATCCCAACTCCTATGAGATTTATTCAACTTCCTGGTGATTCTCCAACACTTTATGTATCCAAATCAAGCTTCTTACAAAGTGATTCATCCTGGTTTGATTGGAACGACGAAGAAGCTGTCCTATTCCCAAACTGGGAAACTGGAATCACCTGATTAGAAAGTGGGATAACTTCTTCATCCCAACTCCTATGAGATTTATTCAACTTCCTGGTGATTCTCCAACACTTTATGTATCCAAATCAAGCTTCTTACAAAGTGATTCATCCTGGTTTGATTGGAACGACGAAGAAGCTGTCCTATTCCCAAACTGGGAAACTGGAATCACCTGATTAGAAAGTGGGATAACTTCTTCATCCCAACTCCTATGAGATTTATTCAACTTCCTGGTGATTCTCCAACACTTTATGTATCCAAATCAAGCTTCTTACAAAGTGATTCATCCTGGTTTGATTGGAACGACGAAGAAGCTGTCCTATTCCCAAACTGGGAAACTGGAATCACCTGATTAGAAAGTGGGATAACTTCTTCATCCCAACTCCTATGAGATTTATTCAACTTCCTGGTGATTCTCCACCACTTTATGTATCCAAATCAAGCTTCTTACAAAGTGATTCATCCTGGTTTGATTGGAACGACGAAGAAGCTGTCCTATTCCCAAACTGGGAAACTGGAATCACCTGATTAGAAAGTGGGATAACTTCTTCATCCCAACTCCTATGAGATTTATTCAACTTCCTGGTGATTCTCCAACACTTTATGTATCCAAATCAAGCTTCTTACAAAGTGATTCATCCTGGTTTGATTGGAACGACGAAGAAGCTGTCCTATTCCCAAACTGGGAAACTGGAATCACCTGATTAGAAAGTGGGATAACTTCTTCATCCCAACTCCTATGAGATTTATTCAACTTCCTGGTGATTCTCCAACACTTTATGTATCCAAATCAAGCTTCTTACAAAGTGATTCATCCTGGTTTGATTGGAACGACGAAGAAGCTGTCCTATTCCCAAACTGGGAAACTGGAATCACCTGATTAGAAAGTGGGATAACTTCTTCATCCCAACTCCTATGAGATTTATTCAACTTCCTGGTGATTCTCCACCACTTTATGTATCCAAATCAAGCTTCTTACAAAGTGATTCATCCTGGTTTGATTGGAACGACGAAGAAGCTGTCCTATTCCCAAACTGGGAAACTGGAATCACCTGATTAGAAAGTGGGATAACTTCTTCATCCCAACTCCTATGAGATTTATTCAACTTCCTGGTGATTCTCCAACACTTTATGTATCCAAATCAAGCTTCTTACAAAGTGATTCATCCTGGTTTGATTGGAACGACGAAGAAGCTGTCCTATTCCCAAACTGGGAAACTGGAATCACCTGATTAGAAAGTGGGATAACTTCTTCATCCCAACTCCTATGAGATTTATTCAACTTCCTGGTGATTCTCCAACACTTTATGTATCCAAATCAAGCTTCTTACAAAGTGATTCATCCTGGTTTGATTGGAACGACGAAGAAGCTGTCCTATTCCCAAACTGGGAAACTGGAATCACCTGATTAGAAAGTGGGATAACTTCTTCATCCCAACTCCTATGAGATTTATTCAACTTCCTGGTGATTCTCCAACACTTTATGTATCCAAATCAAGCTTCTTACAAAGTGATTCATCCTGGTTTGATTGGAACGACGAAGAAGCTGTCCTATTCCCAAACTGGGAAACTGGAATCACCTGATTAGAAAGTGGGATAACTTCTTCATCCCAACTCCTATGAGATTTATTCAACTTCCTGGTGATTCTCCAACACTTTATGTATCCAAATCAAGCTTCTTACAAAGTGATTCATCCTGGTTTGATTGGAACGACGAAGAAGCTGTCCTATTCCCAAACTGGGAAACTGGAATCACCTGATTAGAAAGTGGGATAACTTCTTCATCCCAACTCCTATGAGATTTATTCAACTTCCTGGTGATTCTCCAACACTTTATGTATCCAAATCAAGCTTCTTACAAAGTGATTCATCCTGGTTTGATTGGAACGACGAAGAAGCTGTCCTATTCCCAAACTGGGAAACTGGAATCACCTGATTAGAAAGTGGGATAACTTCTTCATCCCAACTCCTATGAGATTTATTCAACTTCCTGGTGATTCTCCAACACTTTATGTATCCAAATCAAGCTTCTTACAAAGTGATTCATCCTGGTTTGATTGGAACGACGAAGAAGCTGTCCTATTCCCAAACTGGGAAACTGGAATCACCTGATTAGAAAGTGGGATAACTTCTTCATCCCAACTCCTATGAGATTTATTCAACTTCCTGGTGATTCTCCAACACTTTATGTATCCAAATCAAGCTTCTTACAAAGTGATTCATCCTGGTTTGATTGGAACGACGAAGAAGCTGTCCTATTCCCAAACTGGGAAACTGGAATCACCTGATTAGAAAGTGGGATAACTTCTTCATCCCAACTCCTATGAGATTTATTCAACTTCCTGGTGATTCTCCAACACTTTATGTATCCAAATCAAGCTTCTTACAAAGTGATTCATCCTGGTTTGATTGGAACGACGAAGAAGCTGTCCTATTCCCAAACTGGGAAACTGGAATCACCTGATTAGAAAGTGGGATAACTTCTTCATCCCAACTCCTATGAGATTTATTCAACTTCCTGGTGATTCTCCACACTTTATGTATCCAAATCAAGCTTCTTACAAAGTGATTCATCCTGGTTTGATTGGAACGACGAAGAAGCTGTCCTATTCCCAAACTGGGAAACTGGAATCACCTGATTAGAAAGTGGGATAACTTCTTCATCCCAACTCCTATGAGATTTATTCAACTTCCTGGTGATTCTCCAACACTTTATGTATCCAAATCAAGCTTCTTACAAAGTGATTCATCCTGGTTTGATTGGAACGACGAAGAAGCTGTCCTATTCCCAAACTGGGAAACTGGAATCACCTGATTAGAAAGTGGGATAACTTCTTCATCCCAACTCCTATGAGATTTATTCAACTTCCTGGTGATTCTCCAACACTTTATGTATCCAAATCAAGCTTCTTACAAAGTGATTCATCCTGGTTTGATTGGAACGACGAAGAAGCTGTCCTATTCCCAAACTGGGAAACTGGAATCACCTGATTAGAAAGTGGGATAACTTCTTCATCCCAACTCCTATGAGATTTATTCAACTTCCTGGTGATTCTCCAACACTTTATGTATCCAAATCAAGCTTCTTACAAAGTGATTCATCCTGGTTTGATTGGAACGACGAAGAAGCTGTCCTATTCCCAAACTGGGAAACTGGAATCACCTGATTTGAAAGTGGGATAACTTCTTCATCCCAACTCCTATGAGATTATTCAACTTCCTGGTGATTCTCCAACACTTTATGTATCCAAATCAAGCTTCTTACAAAGTGATTCATCCTGGTTTGATTGGAACGACGAAGAAGCTGTCCTATTCCCAAACTGGGAAACTGGAATCACCTGATTTGAAAGTGGGATAACTTCTTCATCCCAACTCCTATGAGATTTATTCAACTTCCTGGTGATTCTCCACCACTTTATGTATCCAAATCAAGCTTCTTACAAAGTGATTCATCCTGGTTTGATTGGAACGACGAAGAAGCTGTCCTATTCCCAAACTGGGAAACTGGAATCACCTGATTTGAAAGTGGGATAACTTCTTCATCCCAACTCCTATGAGATTAATTCAACTTCCTGGTGATTCTCCAACACTTTATGTATCCAAATCAAGCTTCTTACAAAGTGATTCATCCTGGTTTGATTGGAACGACGAAGAAGCTGTCCTATTCCCAAACTGGGAAACTGGAATCACCTGATTTGAAAGTGGGATAACTTCTTCATCCCAACTCCTATGAGATTTATTCAACTTCCTGGTGATTCTCCAACACTTTATGTATCCAAATCAAGCTTCTTACAAAGTGATTCATCCTGGTTTGATTGGAACGATGAAGAAGCTGTCCTATTCCCAAACTGGGAAACTGGAATCACCTGATTTGAAAGTGGGATAACTTCTTCATCCCAACTCCTATGAGATTAATTCAACTTCCTGGTGATTCTCCACCACTTTATGTATCCAAATCAAGCTTCTTACAAAGTGATTCATCCTGGTTTGATTGGAACGACGAAGAAGCTGTCCTATTCCCAAACTGGGAAACTGGAATCACCTGATTTGAAAGTGGGATAACTTCTTCATCCCAACTCCTATGAGATTAATTCAACTTCCTGGTGATTCTCCAACACTTTATGTATCCAAATCAAGCTTGTTACAAAGTGATTCATCCTGGTTTGATTGGAACGACGAAGAAGATGTCCTATTCCCAAACTGGGAAAATGGAATCACCTGATTTGAAAGTGGGATAACTTCTTCATCCCAACTCCTATGAGATTAATTCAACTTCCTGGTGATTCTCCACCACTTTATGTATCCAAATCAAGCTTCTTACAAAGTGATTCATCCTGGTTTGATTGGAACGACGAAGAAGCTGTCCTATTCCCAAACTGGGAAACTGGAATCACCTGATTTGAAAGTGGGATAACTTCTTCATCCCAACTCCTATGAGATTTATTCAACTTCCTGGTGATTCTCCAACACTTTATGTATCCAAATCAAGCTTCTTACAAAGTGATTCATCCTGGTTTGATTGGAACGACGAAGAAGCTGTCCTATTCCCTAACAGGGAAACTGGAATCACCTGATTTGAAAGTGGGATAACTTCTTCATCCCAACTCCTATGAGATTATTCAACTTCCTGGTGATTCTCCACCACTTTATGTATCCAAATCAAGCTTCTTACAAAGTGATTCATCCTGGTTTGATTGGAACGACGAAGAAGCTGTCCTATTCCCAAACTGGAAAACTAGAATCACCGGATTTGAAAGTGGGATAACTTCTTCATCCCAGCTCCTATTAGATTTATTCAACTTCCTGGTGATTCTCCACCACTTTATGTATCCAAATCAAGCTTCTTACAAAGTGATTCATCCTGGTTTGATTGGAACGACGAAGAAGCTGCCCTATTCCCAAACTGGGAAACTAGAATCACCTGATTTGAAAGTGGGATAACTTCTTCATCCCAGCTCCTATGAGATTATTCAACTTCCTGGTGATTCTCCACCACTTTATGTATCCAAATCAAGCTTCTTACAAAGTGATTCATCCTGGTTTGATTGGAACGACGAAGAAGAACTGTCCTATTCCCAAACTGGGAAACTGGAATCACCTGATTTGAAAGTGGGATAACTTCTTCATCCCAACTCCTATGAGATTTAATTCAACTTCCTGGTGATTCTCCACCACTTTATGTATCCAAATCAAGCTTCTTACAAAGTGATTCATCCTGGTTTGATTGGAACGACGAAGAAGCTGTCCTATTCCCAAACTGGGAAACTGAATCATCACCTGATTAGAAAGTGGGATAACTTCTTCATTCCAACTCCTATGAGATTTTCAACTTCCTGGTGATTCTCCACACTTTATGTATCCAAATCAAGCTTCTTACAAAGTGATTCATCCTGGTTGGATTGAAACGACGAAGAAGCTGTCCTATTCCCAAACTGGGAAACTGGAATCACTGATTAGAAAGTGGGATAACTTCTTCATCCCAACTCCTATGAGATTATTCAACTTCCTGGTGATTCTCCACCACTTTATGTATCCAAATCAAGCTTCTTACAAAGTGATTCATCCTGGTTTGATTGGAACGACGAAGAAGCTGTCCTATTCCCAAACTGGGAACTGGAATCACCTGATTTGAAAGTGGGATAACTTCTTCATTCCCAACTCCTATGAGATTATTCAACTTCCTGGTGATTCTCCAACACTTTATGTATCCAAATCAAGCTTCTTACAAAGTGATTCATCCTGGTTTGATTGGAACGACGAAGAAGCTGTCCTATTCCAAACTGGAAACTGGAATCACCTGTTTAAAAGTGGGATAACTTCTTCATCCAACTCCTATGAGATTTATTCAACTTCCTGGTGATTCTCCACCACTTTATGTATCCAAATCAAGCTTCTTACAAAGTGATTCATCCTGGTTTGATTGGAACGACGAAGAAGCTGTGCTATTCCCAAACTGGGAAACTGGAATCACCTGATTTGAAAGTGGGATAACTTCTTCATCCCAACTCCTATGAGATTTATTCAACTTCCTGGTGATTCTCCACCACTTTATGTATCCAAATCAAGCTTCTTACAAAGTGATTCATCCTGGTTTGATTGGAACGACGAGAAGCTGTGCTATTCCCAAACTGGGAAACTGGAATCACCTGATTTGAAAGTGGGATAACTTCTTCATCCAACTCCTATGAGATTTATTATTCAACTTCCTTGGTGATTCTCCACCACTTTATGTATCCAATCAAGCTTCTTACAAAGTGATTCATCCTGGTTTGATTGGAACGACGAAGAAGCTGTGTATTCCCAAACTGGGAAACTGGAATCACCTGATTGGAAGTGGGATAACTTCTTCATCAAGAAAGTTTATGAGACTTTCAAAGCAGTGAAGTCCAGTGTCCCAGTTTGGGAATGCACAACTTTTTAGTCGTTTCCAATCAAAACAAGACATCCCCACAAAAAGGAACACCCCAACTTCTTCGTCATTCCATCCAAACCCAGGATGAATCACTTTGTAAGAAGCTTGATTTGGATACATTAAGTGGTGGGGAATCACCAGAAAGTTGAATAAATCTCATAGGAGTTTGGATGAAGAAGTTATTCCACTTTTAAATCAGGTGATTCCAGTTTCCCATTTTGGGAATAGGACAGCTTCTTCGTCGTTCCAATCAAAGCGGGATGAATCACTTTGTAAGAAGCTTGATTTGGATACATAAAGTGGTGGAGAATCACCAGGAAGTTGAATAAATCTCATAGGAGTTGGGATGAAGAAGTTATCCCACTTTCAAATCAGGTGATTCCAGTTTCCCAGTTTGGGAATAGAACAGCTTCTTCGTCGTTCCAATCAAACCAGGATGAATCACTTTGTAAGAAGCTTGATTTGGATACATAAAGTGGTGGAGAATCACCAGGAAGTTGAATAAATCTCATAGGAGTTGGGATGAAGAAGTTATTCCACTTTCAAATCTGGTGATTCCAGTTTCCCAGTTTGGGAATAGCACAGCTTCTTCGTCGTTCCAATCAAACCAGGATGAATCACTTTGTAAGAAGCTTGATTTGGATACATAAAGTGGTGGAGAATCACCAGGAAGTTGAATAAATCTCATAAAAGTTGGCATGAAGAAGGTATCCCACTTTCAAATAAGGTGATTCCAGTTTCCCAGTTTGGGAATAGGACAGCTTCTTCGTCGTTCCAATCAAACCAGGATGAATCACTTTGTGAGAAGCTTGATTTGGATACATAAAGTGGTGGAGAATCACCAGGAAGTTGAATAAATCTCATAGGAGTTGGGATGAAGAAGTTATCCCACTTTCAAATCAGGTGAGTCCAGTTTCCAGTTTAGGAATAACACTGCTTCTTCGTTGTTCCAATCAAACCAGGATGAATCACTTTGTAAGAAGCTTGATTTGGATACATAAAGTGGTGGAGAATCACCAGGAAGTTGAATAAATCTCATAGGAGTTGGGATGAAGAAGTTATCCCACTTTCAAATCAGGTGATTCCAGTTTCCCAGTTTGGGATATAGACAGCTTCTTCGTCGTTCCAATCAAACCAGGATGAATCACTTTGTAAGAAGCTTGATTTGGATACATAAAGTGGTGGAGAATCACCAGGAAGTTGAATAAATCTCATAGGAGTTGGGATGAAGAAGTTATCCCACTTTCAAATCAGGTGATTCCAGTTTCCCAGTTTGGGAATAGGACAGCTTCTTCGTCGTTCCAATCAAACCAGGATGAATCACTTTGTAAGAAGCTTGATTTGGATACATAAAGTGGTGGAGAATCACCAGGAAGTTGAATAAATCTCATAGGAGTTGGGATGAAGAAGTTATCCCACTTTCAAATCAGGTGATTCCAGTTTCCCAGTTTGGGAATAGCACAGCTTCTTCGTCGTTCCAATCAAACCAGGATGAATCACTTTGTGAGAAGCTTGATTTGGATACATAAAGGGGTGGAGAATCACCAGGAAGTTGAATAAATCTCATAGGAGTTGGGATGAAGAAGTTATCCCACTTTCAAATCAGGTGATTCCAGTTTCCCAGTTTGGGAATAGGACAGCTTCTTCGTCGTTCCAATCAAACCAGGATGAATCACTTTGTGAGAAGCTTGATTTGGATACATAAAGTGGTGGAGAATCACCAGGAAGTTGAATAAATCTCATAGGAGTTGGGATGAAGAAGTTATCCCACTTTCAAATCAGGTGATTCCAGTTTCCCAGTTTGGGAATAGACAGCTTCTTCGTCGTTCCAATCAAACCAGGATGAATCACTTTGTAAGAAGCTTGATTTGGATACATAAAGTGGTGGAGAATCACCAGGAAGTTGAATAAATCTCATAGGATTTGGGATGAAGAAGTTATCCCACTTTCAAATCAGGTGATTCCAGTTTCCCAGTTTGGGAATAGCACAGCTTCTTCGTCGTTCCAATCAAACCAGGATGAATCACTTTGTAAGAAGCTTGATTTGGATACATAAAGTGGTGGAGAATCACCAGGAAGTTGAATAAATCTCATAGGAGTTGGGATGAAGAAGTTATCCCACTTTCAATCAGGTGATTCCAGTTTCCCAGTTTGGGAATAGGACAGCTTCTTCGTCGTTCCAATCAAACCAGGATGAATCACTTTGTGAGAAGCTTGATTTGGATACATAAAGTGGTGGAGAATCACCAGGAAGTTGAATAAATCTCATAGGAGTTGGGATGAAGAAGTTATCCCACTTTCAAATCAGGTGATTCCAGTTTCCCAGTTTGGGAATAGGACAGCTTCTCGTCGTTCCAATCAAACCAGGATGAATCACTTTGTAAGAAGCTTGATTTGGATACATAAAGTGGTGGAGAATCACCAGGAAGTTGAATAAATCTCATAGGAGTTGGGATGAAGAAGTTATCCCACTTTCAAATCAGGTGATTCCAGTTTCCCAGTTTGGGAATAGCACAGCTTCTTCGTCGTTCCAATCAAACCAGGATGAATCACTTTGTAAGAAGCTTGATTTGGATACATAAAGTGGTGGAGAATCACCAGGAAGTTGAATAAATCTCATAGGAGTTGGGATGAAGAAGTTTCCCACTTTCAAATCAGGTGATTCCAGTTTCCCAGTTTGGGAATAGGACAGCTTCTTCGTCGTTCCAATCAAACCAGGATGAATCACTTTGTAAGAAGCTTGATTTGGATACATAAAGTGGTGGAGAATCACCAGGAAGTTGAATAAATCTCATAGGAGTTGGGATGAAGAAGTTATCCCACTTTCAAATCAGGTGATTCCAGTTTCGCAGTTTGGGAATAGGACAGCTTCTTCGTCGTTCCAATCAAACCAGGATGAATCACTTTGTAAGAAGCTTGATTTGGATACATAAAGTGGTGGAGAATCACCAGGAAGTTGAATAAATCTCATAGGAGTTGGGATGAAGAAGTTATCCCACTTTCAAATCAGGTGATTCCAGTTTCCCAGTTTGGGAATAGGACAGCTTCTCGTCGTTCCAATCAAACCAGGATGAATCACTTTGTAAGAAGCTTGATTTGGATACATAAAGTGGTGGAGAATCACCAGGAAGTTGAATAAATCTCATAGGAGTTGGGATGAAGAAGTTATCCCACTTTCAAATCAGGTGATTCCAGTTTCCCAGTTTGGGAATAGGACAGCTTCTTCGTCGTTCCAATCAAACCAGGATGAATCACTTTGTAATAAGCTTGATTTGGATATATAAAGTGGTGGAGAATTACCAGGAAGTTGAATTAATCTCATAGGAGTTGGGATGAATGAAATATCCCACTTTCAAATCAGGTGATTCCAGTTTCCCAGTTTGGGAATAGGACAGCTTCTTCGTCGTTCCAATCAACCAAGGAATCACTTTGTAGAAGCTTGATTTGGATACATAAAGTGGTGGAGAATCACCAGGAAGTTGAATAAATCTCATAGGAGTTGGGATGAAGAAGTTATCCCACTTTCAAATCAGGTGATTCCAGTTTCCCAGTTTGGGAATAGGACAGCTTCTTCGTCGTTCCAATCAAACCAGGATGAATCACTTTGTAAGAAGCTTGATTTGGATACATAAAGTGGTGGAGAATCACCAGGAAGTTGAATAAATCTCATAGGAGTTTGGATGAAGAAGTTATTCCACTTTCAAATCAGGTGATTCCAGTTTCCCAGTTTGGGAATGGACAGCTTCTTCGTCGTTCCAATCAAACGGATGAATCACTTTGTGAGAAGCTTGATTTGGATACATAAAGTGGTGGAGAATCACCAGGAAGTTGAATAAATCTCATAGGAGTTGGGATGAAGAAGTTATCCCACTTTCAAATCAGGTGATTCCAGTTTCCCAGTTTGGGAATAGCACAGCTTCTTCGTCGTTCCAATCAAACCAGGATGAATCACTTTGTAAGAAGCTTGATTTGGATACATAAAGTGGTGGAGAATCACCAGGAAGTTGAATAAATCTCATAGGAGTTGGATGAAGAAGTTATCCCACTTTCAAATCAGGTGATTCCAGTTTCCCAGTTTGGGAATAGCACAGCTTCTTCGTCGTTCCAATCAAACCAGGATGAATCACTTTGTAAGAAGCTTGATTTGGATACATAAAGTGGTGGAGAATCACCAGGAAGTTGAATAAATCTCATAGGAGTTGGGATGAAGAAGTTATCCCACTTTCAAATCAGGTGATTCCAGTTTCCCAGTTTGGGAATAGGACAGCTTCTTCGTCGTTCCAATCAAACCAGGATGAATCACTTGTGTAAGAAGCTTGATTTGGATACATAAAGTGGTGGAGAATCACCAGGAAGTTGAATAAATCTCATAGGAGTTGGGATGAAGAAGTTATCCCACTTTCAAATCAGGTGATTCCAGTTTCCCAGTTTGGAATAGGACAGCTTCTTCGTCGTTCCAATCAACCAGGATGAATCACTTTGTGAGAAGCTTGATTTGGATACATAAAGTGGTGGAGAATCACCAGGAAGTTGAATAAATCTCATAGGAGTTGGGATGAAGAAGTTATCCCACTTTCAAATCAGGTGATTCCAGTTTCCAGTTTGGGAATAGCACAGCTTCTTCGTCGTTCCAATCAAACCAGGATGAATCACTTTGTAAGAAGCTTGATTTGGATACATAAAGTGGTGGAGAATCACCAGGAAGTTGAATAAATCTCATAGGAGTTGGATGAAGAAGTTATCCCACTTTCAAATCAGGTGATTCCAGTTTCCCAGTTTGGGAATAGGACAGCTTCTTCTTCGTCGTTCCAATCAAACCAGGATGAATCACTTTGTAAGAAGCTTGATTTGGATACATAAAGTGGTGGAGAATCACCAGGAAGTTGAATAAATCTCATAGGAGTTGGGATGAAGAAGTTATCCCACTTTCAAATCAGGTGATTCCAGTTTCCCAGTTTGGGAATAGGACAGCTTCTTCGTCGTTCCAATCAAACCAGGATGAATCACTTTGTGAGAAGCTTGATTTGGATACATAAAGTGGTGGAGAATCACCAGGAAGTTGAAAAATCTCATAGGAGTTGGGATGAAGAAGTTATCCCACTTTCAAATCAGGTGATTCCAGTTTCCCAGTTTGGGAATAGGACAGCTTCTTCGTCGTTCCAATCAAACCAGGATGAATCACTTTGAGAAGCTTGATTTGGATACATAAAGTGGTGGAGAATCACCAGGAAGTTGAATAAATCTCATAGGAGTTGGGATGAAGAAGTTATCCCACTTTCAAATCAGGTGATTCCAGTTTCCCATTTGGGAATAGGACAGCTTCTTCGTCGTTCCAATCAAACCAGGATGAATCACTTTGTGAGAAGCTTGATTTGGATACATAAAGTGGTGGAGAATCACCAGGAAGTTGAATAAATCTCATAGGAGTTGGGATGAAGAAGTTATCCCACTTTCAAATCAGGTGATTCCGTTTTCCCATGTTGGGAACAGGAAAGCTTCTTCGTCCTTCCAATCAAACCAGGATGAATCACATTGTGAGAAGCTTGATTTGGATACATAAAGTGGTGGAGAATCACCAGGAAGTTAAATAAATCTCATAGGAGTTGGGATTAAGAAGTTATCCCACTTTCAAATCACGTGATTCCATTTTCCCATTTTCGAAACAGTAAAGCTTCTTCGTCGTTCCAATCAAACCAGGATGAATCATTTTGCAAGAAGCTTTATTTGGATACATAAAGTGGTGGAGAATCACCAGGAAGTTGAATAAATCTCATAGGAGTTGGGATGAAGAAGTTATCCCACTTTCAAATCAGGTGATTCCAGTTTCCCAGTTTGGGAATAGTACAGCTTCTTCGTCATTCCAATCAAACCAGGATGAATCACTTTGTAAGAAGCTTGATTTGGATACATATAGTGGTGGAGAATCACCAGGAAGTTGAATAAATCTCATAGGAGTTGGGATGAAGAAGTTATCCCACTTTCAAATCAGGTGATTCCAGTTTCCCAGTTTGGGAATAGGACAGCTTCTTCGTCGTTCCAATCAAACCAGGATGAATCACTTTGTGAGAAGCTTGATTTGGATACATAAAGTGGTGGAGAATCACCAGGAAGTTGAATAAATCTCATAGGAGTTGGGATGAAGAAGTTATCCCACTTTCAAATCAGGTGATTCCAGTTTCCCAGTTTGGGAATAGCACAGCTTCTTCGTCGTTCCAATCAAACCAGGATGAATCACTTTGTAAGAAGCTTGATTTGGATACATAAAGGGGTGGAGAATCACCAGGAAGTTGAATAAATCTCATAGGAGTTGGGATGAAGAAGTTATTCCACTTTTAAATCAGGTGATTCCAGTTTCCCAGTTTGGGAATAGCACAGCTTCTTCGTCGTTCCAATCAAACCAGGATGAATCACTTTGTGAGAAGCTTGATTTGGATACATAAAGTGGTGGAGAATCACCAGGAAGTTTAATAAATCTCATAGGAGTTGGGATGAAGAAGTTATCCCACTTTCAAATCAGGTGATTCCAGTTTCCCAGTTTGGGAATAGGACAGCTTCTTCGTCGTTCCAATCAAAGCAGGATGAATCACTTTGTGAGAAGCTTGATTTGGATACATAAAGTGGTGGAGAATCACCAGGAAGTTGAATAAATCTCATAGGAGTTGGGATGAAGAGTTATCCCACTTTCAAATCAGGTGATTCCAGTTTCCCAGTTTGGGAATAGGACAGCTTCTTCGTCGTTCCAATCAAACAGGATGAATCACTTTGTGAGAAGCTTGATTTGAATACATAAAGTGGTGTAGAATCACCAGGAAGTTGAATAAATCTCATAGGAGTTGGGATGAAGAAGTTATCCCACTTTCAAATCAGGTGATTCCAGTTTCCCAGTTTGGGAATAGCACAGCTTCTTCGTCGTTCCAATCAAACCAGGATGAATCACTTTGTAAGAAGCTTGATTTGGATACATAAAGTGGTGGAGAATCACCAGGAAGTTGAATAAATCTCATAGGAGTTGGGATGAAGAAGTTATCCCACTTTCAAATCAGGTGATTCCAGTTTCCCAGTTTGGGAATAGGACAGCTTCTTCGTCGTTCCAATCAAACCAGGATGAATCACTTTGTAAGAAGCTTGATTTGGATACATAAAGTGGTGGAGAATCACCAGGAAGTTGAATAAATCTCATAGGAGTTGGGATGAAGAAGTTATCCCACTTTCAAATCAGGTGATTCCAGTTTCCCAGTTTGGGAATAGGACAGCTTCTCGTCGTTCCAATCAAACCAGGATGAATCACTTTGTAAGAAGCTTGATTTGGATACATAAAGTGGTGGAGAATCACCAGGAAGTTGAATAAATCTCATAGGAGTTGGGATGAAGAAGTTATCCCACTTTCAAATCAGGTGATTCCAGTTTCCCAGTTTGGGAATAGGACAGCTTCTTCGTCGTTCCAATCAAACCAGGATGAATCACTTTGTGAGAAGCTTGATTTGGATACATAAAGTGGTGAGAATCACCAGGAAGTTGAATAAATCTCATAGGAGTTGGGATGAAGAAGTTATCCCACTTTCAAATCAGGTGATTCCAGTTTCCCAGTTTGGGAATAGCACAGCTTCTTCGTCGTTCCAATCAAACCAGGATGAATCACTTTGTAAGAAGCTTGATTTGGATACATAATGGTGGAGAATCACCAGGAAGTTGAATAAATCTCATAGGAGTTGGGATGAAGAAGTTATCCCACTTTCAAATCAGGTGATTCCAGTTTCCCAGTTTGGGAATAGACAGCTTCTTCGTCGTTCCAATCAAACCAGGATGAATCACTTTGTGAGAAGCTTGATTTGGATACATAAAGTGGTGGAGAATCACCAGGAAGTTGAATAAATCTCATAGGAGTTGGGATGAAGAAGTTATCCCACTTTCAAATCAGGTGATTCCAGTATTCCAGTTTGGGAATAGGACAGCTTTTTCGTCGTTCCAATCAAACCAGGATGAATCACTTTGTGAGAAGCTTGATTTGGATACATAAAGTGGTGGAGAATCACCAGGAAGTTGAATAAATCTCATAGGAGTTGGCATGAAGAAGTTATCCCACTTTCAAATCAGGTGATTCCAGTTTCCCAGTTTGGGAATAGGACAGCTTTTTCGTCGTTCCAATCAAACCAGGATGAATCACTTTGTGAGAAGCTTGATTTGGATACATAAAGTGGTGGAGAATCACCAGGAAGTTGAATAAATCTCATAGGAGTTGGGATGAAGAAGTTATCCCACTTTCAAATCAGGTGATTCCAGTTCCCAGTTTGGGAATAGGACAGCTTCTTCGTCGTTCCAATCAAACCAGGATGAATCACTTTGTAAGAAGCTTGATTTGGATACATAAAGTGGTGGAGAATCACCAGGAAGTTGAATTAATCTCATAGGAGTTGGGATGAAGAAGTTATCCCACTTTCAAATCAGGTGATTCCAGTTTCCCAGTTTGGGAATAGGACAGCTTCTTCGTCGTTCCAATCAAACCAGGATGAATCACTTTGTAAGAAGCTTGATTTGGATACATAAAGTGGTGAAGAATCACCAGGAAGTTGAATAAATCTCATAGGAGTTGGGATGAAGAAGTTATCCCACTTTCAAATCAGGTGATTCCAGTTTCCCAGTTTGGGAATAGGACAGCTTATTCGTCGTTCCAATCAACCAGGATGAATCACTTTATGAAAAGCTTGATTAGGATACATAAAGTGGTGGAGAATCACCAGGAAGTTGAATAAATCTCATAGGAGTTGGGATGAAGAAGTTATCCCACTTTCAAATCAGGTGATTCCAGTTTCCCAGTTTGGGAATAGCACAGCTTCTTCGTCGTTCCAATCAAACCAGGATGAATCACTTTGTAAGAAGCTTGATTTGGATACATAAAGTGGTGGAGAATCACCAGGAAGTTGAATAAATCTCATAGGAGTTGGGATGAAGAAGTTATCCCACTTTCAAATCAGGTGATTCCAGTTTCCCAGTTTGGGAATAGGACAGCTTCTTCGTCGTTCCAATCAAACCAGGATGAATCACTTTGTAAGAAGCTTGATTTGGATACATAAAGTGGTGGAGAATCACCAGGAAGTTGAATAAATCTCATAGGAGTTGGGATGAAGAAGTTATCCCACTTTCAAATCAGGTGATTCCAGTTTCCCAGTTTGGGAATAGGACAGCTTCTTCGTCGTTCCAATCAAACCAGGATGAATCACTTTGTAAGAAGCTTGATTTGGATACATAAAGTGGTGGAGAATCACCAGGAAGTTGAATAAATCTCATAGGAGTTGGGATGAAGAAGTTATCCCACTTTCAAATCAGGTGATTCCAGTTTCCCAGTTTGGGAATAGGACAGCTTCTTCGTCGTTCCAATCAAACCAGGATGAATCACTTTGTAAGAAGCTTGATTTGGATACATAAAGTGGTGGAGAATCACCAGGAAGTTGAATAAATCTCATAGGAGTTGGGATGAAGAAGTTATCCCACTTTCAAATCAGGTGATTCCAGTTTCCCAGTTTGGGAATAGGACAGCTCTTCGTCGTTCCAATCAAACCAGGATGAATCACTTTGTAAGAAGCTTGATTTGGATACATAAAGTGGTGGAGAATCACCAGGAAGTTGAATAAATCTCATAGGAGTTGGGATGAAGAAGTTATCCCACTTTCAAATCAGGTGATTCCAGTTTCCCAGTTTGGAATAGGACAGCTTCTTAGTCGTTTCAATCAAACCAAGATGAATCACTTTGTAAGAAGCTTTATTTGGATACATAAAGTGTTGGAGAATCACCAGGAAGTTGAATTAATCTCATAGGATTTGGAATGAAGAAGTTATCCCACTTTCAAATCAGGTGATTCCAGTTTCCCAGTTTGGGAATAGGACAGCTTCTTCGTCGTTCCAATCAAAACAGGATGAATCACTTTGTAAGAAGCTTGATTTGGATATATAAAATAGTGGAGAAACACCTGGAAGTTAAATAAATCTCATAGGAGTTGGGATGAAGAAGTTATCCCACTTTCAAATCAGGAAATTCCAGTTTCCCAGTTTGGGAATAGGACAGCTTCTTCATCGTTCCAATCAAACCAGGATGAATCACTTTGTAAGAAGCTTGATTTGGATATATAAAGTGGTGGAGAATCAAGGAAGTTGATTAAATCTCATAGGAGTTGGGATGAAGAAGTTATCCCACTTTCTAATCAGGTGATTCCAGTTTCCCAGTTTGGGAATAGGACAGCTTCTTCGTCGTTCCAATCAAACCAGGATGAATCACTTTGTAAGAAGCTTGATTTGGATACATAAAGTGGTGGAGAATCACCAGGAAGTTGAATAAATCTCATAGGAGTTGGGATGAAGAAGTTATCCCACTTTCAAATCATGTGATTCCAGATTCCCAGTTTGGGAATAGCACAGCTTCTTCGTCGTTCCAATCAAACCAGGATGAATCACTTTGTCAGAAGCTTGATTTCGATACATAAAGTGGTGGAGAATCACCAGGAAGTTGAATAAATCTCATAGGAGTTGGGATGAAGAAGTTATCCCACTTTCAATTAAGGTGATTCCAGTTTCCCAGTTTGGGAATAGGACAGCTTCTTCGTCGTTCCAATCAAACCAGGATGAATCACTTTGTGAGAAGCTTGATTTGGATACATAAAGTGGTGGAGAATCACCAGGAAGTTGAATAAATCTCATAGGAGTTGGGATGAAGAAGTTATCCCACTTTCAAATCAGGTGATTCCAGTTTCCCAGTTTGGGAATAGGACAGCTTCTTCGTCGTTCCAATCAAACCAGGATGAATCACTTTGTAAGAAGCTTGATTTGGATACATAAAGTGGTGGAGAATCACCAGGAAGTTGAATAAATCTCATAGGAGTTGGGATGAAGAAGTTATCCCACTTTCAAATCAGGTGATTCCAGTTTCCAGTTTGGGAATAGGACAGCTTCTTTCGCCGTTCCAATCAAACCAGGATGAATCAATTTGTAAGAAGCTTGATTTGGATACATAAAGTGGTGGAGAATCACCAGGAAGTTCAAAAAAAACTCATAGGAGTTGGGATGAAGAAGTTATCCCACTTTCAAATCACGTGATTCCAGTTTCCCAATTTGGGAATAGGACAGCTTCTTCATCGTTCCAATCAAACCAGGATTAATCACTTTGTAAGAAGCTTGATTTGGATACATAAAGTGGTGGAGAATCACCAGGAAGTTGAATAAATCTCATAGAAGTTGGGATGAAGAAGTTATCCCACTTTCAAATAAGGTGATTCCAGTTTCCCAGTTTGGGAATAGGATAGCTTTTCGTCGTTCCAATCAAACCAGGATGAATCACTTTGTAAGAAGCTTGATTTGGATACATAAAGTGGTGGAGAATCACCAGGAAGTTGAATAAATCTCATAGGAGCTGGGATGAAGAAGTTATCCCACTTTCAAATCCAGTGATTCCAGGTTTCCAGTTTGGGAATAGGACAGCTTCTTCGTCGTTCCAATCAAACCAGGATGAATCACTTTGTAAGAAGCTTGATTTGGATACATAAAGTGGTGGAGAATCACCAGGAAGTTGAATAAATCTCATAGGAGTTGGGATGAAGAAGTTATCCCACTTTCAAATCAGGTGATTCCAGTTTCCCAGTTTGGGAATAGCACAGCTTCTTCGTCGTTCCAATCAAACCAGGATGAATCACTTTGTAAGAAGCTTGATTTGGATACATAAAGTGGTGGAGAATCACCAGGAAGTTGAATAAATCTCATAGGAGTTGGGATGAAGAAGTTATCCCACTTTCAAATCAGGTGATTCCAGTTTCCCAGTTGGGAATAGGACAGCTTCTTCGTCGTTCCAATCAAACCAGGATGAATCACTTTGTAAGAAGCTTGATTTGGATACATAAAGTGGTGGAGAATCACCAGGAAGTTGAATAAATCTCATAGGAGTTGGGATGAAGAAGTTATCCCACTTTCAATCAGGTGATTCCAGTTTTCCCAGTTTGGAATAGGACAGCTTCTTCGTCGTTCCAATCAAACCAGGATGAATCACTTTGTAGAAGCTTGATTTGGATACATAAAGTGGTGGAGAATCACCAGGAAGTTGAATAAATCTCATAGGAGTTGGGATGAAGAAGTTATCCACTTTCAAATCAGGTGATTCCAGTTTCCCAGTTTGGGAATAGGACAGCTTCTTCGTCGTTCCAATCAACCAGGATGAATCACTTTGTAAGAAGCTTGATTTGGATACATAAAGTGGTGGAGAATCACCAGGAAGTTGAATAAATCTCATAGGAGTTGGGATGAAGAAGTTATCCCACTTTCAAATCAGGTGATTCCAGTTTCCGTTTTGGGATAGGACAGCTTCTTCGTCGTTCCAATCAAACCAGGATGAATCAATTTGTAAGAAGCTTGATTTGGATACATAAAGTGGTGGAGAATCACCAGGAAGTTGAATAAATCTCATAGGAGTTGGGATGAAGAAGTTATCCCACTTTCAAATCAGGTGATTCCAGTTTCCCAGTTTGGGAATAGGACAGCTTCTTCGTCGTTCCAATCAAACCAGGATGAATCACTTTGTAAGAAGCTTGATTTGGATACATAAAGTGGTGGAGAATCACCAGGAAGTTGAATAAATCTCATAGAGTTGGGATGAAGACGTTATCCCATTTTCAAACCAGGTGATTCCAGTTTCCCAGTTTGGGAATAGGGCAACTTCTTCATCGTTCCAATCAAAGCAGGATGAAGGACTTGGTAAGAAGCTTGATTTGGATACATAAAGTGGTGTAGAATCACCAGGAAGTTGAATAAATCTCATAGGAGTTGGGATGAAGAAGTTATCCCACTTTTAAATCAGGTGATTCCAGTTTCCCAGTTAGGGAATAGGAAAGCTTCTTCGTCGTTCCAATCAAACCAGGATGAATCACTTAGTAAGAAGCTTGATTTGGATACATAAAGTGTTGCAGAATCAGCAGGAAGTTGAATAAATCTCATAGGAGTTGGGATGAAGAAGTTATCCCACTTTCTAATCAGGTGACTCCAGTTTCCCAGATTGGGAATAGAGCAGCTTCTTCGTCGTTCCAATCAAACCAGGATGAATCACTTTGTAAGAAGCTTGATTTGGATACATAAAGTGTTGCAGAATCAGCAGGAAGTTGAATATATCTCATAAGAGTTGGGATGAAGAAGTTATCCCACTTTCAATTCAGGTGATTCCAGTTTCCCAGTTTGGGAATAGGACAGCTTCTTCGTCGTTCCAATCAAACCAGGATGAATCACTTTGTAAGAAGCTTGATTTGGATATATAAAGTGTTGGAGAATCACCAGGAAGTTGAATAAATCTCATAGGAGTTGGGATGAAGAAGTTATCCCACTTTCAAATCAGGTGATTCCAGTTTCCCAGTTTGGGAATAGGACAGCTTCTTCGTCGTTCCAATCAAACCAGGATGAATCACTTTGTAAGAAGCTTGATTTGGATACATAAAGTGGTGGAGAATCACCAGGAAGTTGAATAAATCTCATAGGAGTTGGGATGAAGAAGTTATCCCACTTTCAAATCAGGTGATTCCAGTTTCCCAGTTTGGGAATAGGACAGCTTCTTCGTCGTTCCAATCAAACCAGGATGAATCACTTTGTAAGAAGCTTGATTTGGATACATAAAGTGGTGGAGAATCACCAGGAAGTTGAATAAATCTCATAGGAGTTGGGATGAAGAAGTTATCCCACTTTCAAATCAGGTGATTCCAGTTTCCCAGTTTGGAATAGGACAGCTTCTTCGTCGTTCCAATCAAACCAGGATGAATCACTTTGTAGAAGCTTGATTTGGATACATAAAGTGGTGGAGAATCACCAGGAAGTTGAATAAATCTCATAGGAGTTGGGATGAAGAAGTTATCCCACTTTCAAATCAGGTGATTCCAGTTTCCCAGTTTGGGAATAGGACAGCTTTTCGTCGTTCCAATCAAACCAGGATGATCACTTTGTAAGAAGCTTGATTTGGATACATAAAGTGGTGGAGAATCACCAGAAGTTGAATAAATCTCATAGGAGTTGGGATGAAGAAGTTATCCCACTTTCAAATCAGGTGATTCCAGTTTCCCAGTTTGGGAATAGGACAGCTTCTTCGTCGTTCCAATCAAACCAGGATGAATCACTTTGTAAGAAGCTTGATTTGGATACATAAAGTGTGGAGAATCACCAGGAAGTTGAATAAATCTCATAGGAGTTGGGATGAAGAAGTTATCCCACTTTCAAATCAGGTGATTCCAGTTTCCATTTGGGAATAGGACAGCTTCTTCGTCGTTCCAATCAAACCAGGATGAATCACTTTGTAAGAAGCTTGATTTGGATACATAAGTGGTGGAGAATCACCAGGAAGTTGAATAAATCTCATAGGAGTTGGGATGAAGAAGTTATCCCACTTTCAAATCAGGTGATTCCAGTTTCCCAGTTTGGGAATAGGACAGCTTCTTCGTCGTTCCAATCAAACCAGGATGAATCACTTTGTAAGAAGCTTGATTTGGATACATAAAGTTGTGAGAATCACCAGGAAGTTGAATAAATCTCATAGGAGTTTGGATGAAGAAGTTATCCCACTTTCAAATCAGGTGATTCCAGTTTCCCCTTTTAGGAATGTGAATGTAATAGGACAGCGTCTTCGTCGTTCCAATCAAACCAGGATGAATCACTTTGTAAGAAGCTTGATTTGGATACATAAAGTGGTGGAGAATCACCAGGAAGTAATAAATCTCATAGGAGTTGGGATGAAGAAGTTATCCCACTTTCAAATCAGGTGATTCCAGTTTCCCATTTGGGAATAGGACAGCTTCTTCGTCGTTCCAATCAAACCAGGATGAATCACTTTGTAAGAAGCTTGATTTGGATACATAAAGTGGTGGGAGAATCACAGGAAGTTGAATAAATCTCATAGAGTTTGGGATGAAGAAGTTATCCCACTTTCAATCAGGTGATTCCAGTTTCCCAGTTTGGGAATAGGACAGCTTCTTCGTCGTTCCAATCAAACCAGGATGAATCACTTTGTAAGAAGCTTGATTTGGATACATAAAGTGGTGGAGAATCACCAGGAAGTTGAATAAATCATAGGAGTTGGGATGAAGAAGTTATCCCACTTTCAAATCAGGTGATTCCAGTTTCCCATTTGGGAATAGGACAGCTTCTTCGTCGTTCCAATCAAACCAGGATGAATCACTTGTAAGAAGCTTGATTTGGATACATAAAGTGGTGGAGAATCACCAGGAAGTTGAATAAATCTCATAGGAGTTGGGATGAAGAAGTTATCCCACTTTCAAATCAGGTGATTCCAGTTTCCCAGTTGGGAATAGGACAGCTTTTTCGTCGTTCCAATCAAACCAGGATGAATCACTTTGTAAGAAGCTTGATTTGGATACATAAAGTGGTGGAGAATCACCAGGAAGTTGAATAAATCTCATAGGAGTTGGGATGAGAAGTTATCCCACTTTCAAATCAGTGATTCTAGTTTCCCAGTTTGGGAATAGACAGCTTTTCGTCGTTCCAATCAAACCAGGATGAATCACTTTGTAAGAAGCTTGATTTGGATACATAAAGTGTGGAGAATCACCAGGAAGTTGAATAAATCTCATAGGAGTTGGGATGAAGAAGTTATCCCACTTTCAAATCAGGTGATTCAGTTTCCCAGTTTGGGAATAGGACAGCTTCTTCGTCGTTCCAATCAAAACAGGATGAATCACTTTGTAAGAAGCTTGATTTGGATACATAAAGTGGTGGAGAATCACCAGAAGTTGAATAAATCTCATAGGAGTTGGGATGAAGAAGTTATCCCTTTCAAATCAGGTGATTCCAGTTTCTCAGTTTGGGAATAGGACAGCTTCTTCGTCGTTCCAATCAACCAGGATGATGAATCACTTTGTAAGAAGCTTGATTTGGAGATACATAAAGGTGGAGAATCACCAGGAAGTTGAATAAATCTCATAGGAGTTAGGATGAAGAAGTTATCCCACTTTCAAATCAGTGATTCCAGTTTCCCAGTTTGGGAATAGGACAGCTTCTTCGTCGTTCCAACAAACCAGGG